>NC_090648.1:340720428-340740428 GCF_040937935.1 Hyperolius riggenbachi | reverse complement strand
GGTTTCAAGGCGACTCAGCTACACAATCTCCCTTTTTGTTGGTAAGTAACCAAAAGTGTTGTGTCTCACTGATAAGTTCCCTTGGTTTAACGTTCTCTCTCTCTTTTCTTCTCTTAAGCAGGCCATACACTGGCTCGATTCACGGGCGTTTCGACAGCAGATCCGATCCTGGGATCGGATCTGCTGCCAATCGCTTGCGCTAAACGCACCCGCCGATCCGATTCCCTCCCGAAATCGGATCGGTCCGTCGATCGCGCCGTGCGGGAAATTACCCTCGATCGCCCGGCGGTAGGAGCGCGTCGCTTGCGGCGTACGATTCGGGCCCGATCCGAGCATGTATACATTACCTGAAGCTGGCTCCGGGGTCCTCTTCTCCTCGCTGCACCGCATTTCCGCATGTCCCAGTGTACGCTTATACTTCCTGTGTCACTCCGGTGACCAGGAAGTTGAAATAGAGGGCGCTCTATTTGAACTTCCTGGTCACGGAGTAACACAGGAAGCGCCGGGATGGAGCAAGAACAGCGGTGCGGTGCAGTGCGGAGAAGACGCCCGGGAGCCAGCCTCAGGTAATGTATACGGGGGGGGGGGACAGGCGGCAGGAGCAGCTGAACAGATTGTGATCGGTTTCAGGCTGAAATCGATTCACAATCTGTTTGCAGTAAAGGCAGCCATACGATCCCTATCTGATCAGATTCGATCAGATAGGGATCTGTCAGCTGGTCGATCTAATGGCACATCGACCAGTGTATGGCCACCTTTACAGGAGTTTCATTCCAGCAGAACATCCATAGAAATATATCAACTTCACTGACTAGCTACAATTAGCAGGACTGAGGATATGACACTATTAAGGCAGGCAAAGTGTCCATGAAACAAAATAACAGTAGACGGCTGAGCTACACATCAATTGGGGGTTATAAGGAAGGCCATACACTTTCTGGCAACATAGTTCAAGATGTACTGGGATGTAACCAGGACACAGTCTTAGTTACTCATACATCAACAGTGTTATAATTTATAATTAAACTGTTCAGTATGTTAAAGGTTTACGGTTTCCTTAAGTTCATATTAGACAGGCAGATCCTAGTGCGCCACTCTAATCAGAGGAAAATAATTCCTTAATCCTGCTGTTAACTGTCACTTTTTTCTGGCAATTAACTCTGAATTCTGTCTCTCTGTCTATTTTTTCTATTACTCTGAATACTGACTGTGGCATGTTAGTAGCGTCACTCATACTCATCTGTCATTTTTGACTGTGTACTGTATACTTAGATCTGGCTGCTCTGTCTCTTTTCTGTTTTTTAGCTGTCGCCTATGTTATTCCCCTTCTTGTTAGCATCCCCCATTGCGCCTGGGTAGCTGTTGGCCCACACACCGGATCTCCTCTGTCATCCTGAGGTAATCACTGCTGCGCGGTGTGCCTCCTCTCCTCTCGCTCTCCGCTGCCTAACGGCACCGTTTTCTGTGAGGAGTTCTCCCAAGTACATGTCGCCCGCTTTGCCCCTTGCACTGCCGCTCGCGTTATCACTCACTCTACTTCCTGAAATATCCCCGCTTTGTGTACCTGTTTGCTAGGTGACCAGCAAAAGTGCATGCAACGATATGTCTGTGTGCACTGTCTCTATGCGCCTATTTGGTTCTGCCTATTGCCAAGTTCTGTGTCAGCAGCAGGCGTAATTTCGCTGCTGACGCGAAAATAAATACACATGTCAGAAGAATAAAAAAAAACACTTTGTTCCCTGAAAGGGCTACACCAGCAATCATTTTTTGACGGTAAATTACATAGGTGTCTCCCAAAAGATAAAACGATGTACAAGAGGCATTATTTTGGAAAAAAAAAAACATTTCTCAGATTGTATTTAAATTTGAGGAAAAAGTGTCTAGTAAAAAAATATTCATACCCTTCACAAACTGTCACAGTCTGTGGGAAAATCCCAAGTTCTATACCATTCCAAATAGTCCAAGATGTTCTAAAGCATTCTAATTATAATTACCCTGGGTAATTGGGAACAGATGTTTTAATCAACTCAACAGGTGAAAAATAGCATATCTCTGCAGTTCGTTTGTGGACAGCCATGCTAAGACGAAGGAGCTCAGTGAGGACCTGCAGCAGCGCATTGTGGCTGCTCACAAGTCAGTAAAGGTCTACGAGGCCATTTCTAAATGTTTTCAAGTTCCAGTAGCTACAGTGCAAGGTATTATTAAAAATAAAAGATGTTCTGCACTGCGGAAAATCTCAGAGGACATGGTCGGAAGCCAAAAGTTACACCTGTACTGGCCAGGAGGATAGTGAGAGAGGTGAAAAAGAATACAAGGATCGCCACTTCTCCAGATAAGGCACACAAAAGCTTGCTTGGCCTTTGCAAATACTCATCCGGACAAAGAAGAAGACTTCTGGTCTTCTGTGTTATGGTCAGATGAAACAAAAATGTAATAGTTTGGTCACAATGAGGTTTCCTTCATTTGGCTTAAAGAAGGAGAACACTTCAACCCAAAGAGCACCATCCCCACTGTCAAAAATGGTGGTGGGAACGTAATGCTTTGTGGGTGTTTTTCAGCCAATAGACCAGGGAACCCAATCACAGTAAATGGCACCCTGAAAAAAGAGCAATACATTTTCTCAACCACAACATCAAGCAGGCTGCAGAGAAACTTGGCCTTGGGCACCAGTGGACATTTCATCATGACAATAACCCAAAACACACAGCAAAAGTGTTAAAGAAATGGTTAGCAGACAACAACATTAATGTTTTGGAGTGGCCCAGTCAGAGTCCTGACTTAAATCCAATTGAGAATATGTGGAGGGAGTGAAAGATCAGGGTGATGGCAAGAAGACCCTCCAACCTAAAAGATTTGGAGCTCATTGCTAAAGATGGATAGGCAAAAATACTTGTGGAGACATGCAAAAAGCTGGTCTGCAATTATAGCAAGCGTTTGATTGCCAATAAAGGCTTTTTTATTGATTATTGAGAAGGGTATGAATAATTTTGGACTAGACACTTGTTGGTTAAATGTAAATAAAAGCTGAGAAATGTTTTTTTCCACAATAATGCCTCTTGTACATCGTCTTATTATCTTTTGGGAGACACCTATGTCATTTCCCATCAAAAAAAATTCTTGCTGGTTGAATAAAAGTAACTTTAAGTCAAAATTTGCCAAGGGTATGAATAATTATGGGCAGCACTGTTGATGTGTTGGAGACACAGTATCTTTGCAATGGAGAAAAATCAGTAATAATTGTAATGCTGATAATAGAGAACTTAGATGATTTTATTTATAAGAGTAACCAAGAGAACATTTGTTTAACTGGTATCAGATGTTATCAAATGAGTGCTTTGAAACAGTTGCACACAAACAAGATTTAATAGTGAAGACAGGAGTCCAAGTAAATGATAAAGAAACTGAAGTACAGAGAAGATTGAGGTGGTTCTGCTCTTATCTCTGAATGGCATGTGCCATAAATCATTAAAGAGGAACTCTCAAGTCATATAAGCTAAAGGTATTTCTTTCATCTTTCCTGAAATGTTAATGGAAGAGCACATTTATTCCTATAAATATGTAACCAAGTACTGTATAATAAACCAGCTTCAAGCCTAATTACGTCTTTCTCTTATCTCTTGTTGTAAAGAAATTTAGGATTTGAAAGTAACCCAGGAAAAATAAAAAGCATTTAAAATCCCAACACACTTACAGTAAAATTCCACTTTTATTCAGAAAAGAGGCCATTTCAGCTCAGGACTATACACTTTTGTAAACATCTTTAGAGTTTGCTTACCTCATTTTTATACACATATGGAAACACTGTACTAATTCTATATTATTCCTTATACTGGATAGGTGTGTCAATAATAAGTGCTGGATAGTTGTGTCACAGCCTACTGGAAGTGTTCCATGCATGGAGCTACACAGGAATGAGGTGCAGGAGTAGTTGATGGCACCCATACCACACTCATGCATCCAAAACTAAAGTAGGCTGTCAGTGCGACTAGCACCAATCAGAATAGGCCAGCAGCATAGTGTGGTTTAGGACCTCCCCTAAAACAGAGTACTGTGAGAAGCCTTACAATCCTATTGGCAAAATGTTTTACTTACGCCAGTTGAATTAACTGTAGCATTCTATCTAAGAGGAATACAATCAAATACATTCAGAGAGAACAACTAAGCCAATACAAAGTGCATATTGGGTTATAATATATAGCGATGGAAGGCTAATTTTCTAACCCTTCTTACGTAGTTTGTAAGAATGTGGAAATGGATGTTGTACTTTCTAAAGTGTTAGTCCATCCAAGATATATATTTATAATAAAAATTCCTTTTTTTGTATAGCACTTTTCTCCTGTCAGACTCAAACGCTTATGAGGCAGCCACTAGAGCGCACTCAGTAGGCAGTAGCAGTGTTAGGGAGTCTCGCCCAAAGAAGTCCTTACTGAATAGGTCCTTACTCAACAGGCAGAGCCGAGATTCGAACCCAGGTCTCCTGTGTCAGAGGCAGAGCCCTTAACCATTACACTGTCCAGCCACCGCTATTTATCTAGATTTCTGTAGTATCGGAAGGTTCAGCACGCACCTGCCAGTTATTTTGTAATTGCTGTCTGTACCACTGATGAGGAGATTTTCCCTAACCTGATTTCCTGTCACCATGCCAGTTCAACTCTATAAGGGGTATATATATATATATATAGGTATATATATATATATATATATATATATATATATATATATATATCCGCCGCCACCGATCGTTAGATTAATGTATGGGAACATTGTTCCCATTCACTCATCTCCCTTCTATGCCACCGTGATCGCAGGCATGAATGGATGAAGCAGAGCTTTTCAGCACAGGAAGATTTGGGTGCAGCCGGCACCACCATAGACTGTAATAGGAATTACAGCTATAGTGGTGCTCAGTGAGAAACGTCAGCGCTGTCAGAAGATGGAGCTGAAGTTACTTTTAAAACACAATAATTCGGCCTCCAGCAATAGCTGGAAGCCAAATTATTTAATTCCCCACCATCAATGGCGGCCTGGAGGGGGAATAGTAATTAACACGGCCGGGACTTGTGCAGCAGCAGGATCAGCCATATACAGGCTGTATCCTGCGCCCAAGTCTACCGACGCCTTTTTCAAATGGATGCTGAATGGATGCCTAAATCACTTCCCTAGTTACAGTGTAATGCATTATTTCCTATGTAGCATACTTATTGAACACTTATAGGAAGTAATGCGCCAAATAGTAAAATTACACCTACTGACTTTAGGGAATAACTTTTTTTTAATATGTATGTCAAGAGGGTATATTATTATTAAAATATGGGCTAGAAATTAGTGATGAATGTAAAACTGAATTTCCAAATAAAATATCATCACCATACATTCTACTAGGGATATAATTTTAATGTTGCAATAACCGGGACAAATGGGCAAATAAAATGTGTGGATTTTAATTACAGTAGCATGTACTATTTTAAAACTATAATGGCCAAAAACTGAGAAATAATGATTTTTTTCCCATTTTTTTCTTATTATTCCCGTTAAAATGCATTTAGAATAAAATAATTCTTAGCATAATGTACCACCCAAAGAAAGCCTAATTGGTGGTGAAAAAAACAAGGTATAGATGATTTTGTTGTGATAAAAAGTGATAAAGTTATTGGTGAATGAAAAGGAGGAGCGCTGAAATGTGAAAATTCCTCTCATCCATAAGGTGAAAAATACCTGCAGGCTGAGATGGTTAAGATTGCTGCATTTATAAAAAGGGTGATCTAATTAATTGTGGTGGCATTCAGTGCTTTAGTCACCAACTGTAAACTTCTGTAAAGTTCAGCTCTCCAGCTCCATTCACATGAATGAACCCTGAAAATTGCATTTGGCTACCTCTAAGGCTTTGATTAGTTATGTGGCCCATAAGTAGCTTGCACATGCCCAGTGTAGATGTACTTGCCCACAACAGGGAACACAGCTAGACCATAATTAAGGACCCAGTGCTGGAAGAATGGGCTATAAGAGGAACATTGTTGTTTCATCTCCCAGAGAAATGCTTGCTTTTTAGAAGGAGAACTTAAAACTACCTTTCAGTTCTTGTACTGCATTTCCACACCACACATGTGGACTGCAAGGTGTTCATTGTGTCAGATATCACTGGATAGAGATAGTAAACGTTTTCTGTATAAAAGTTCTATAAATGGTACCTCTTATAGTATTTGATGAAGAAGAATCAGAGCAAAATGAAGAGTCCAGAGCCAGGCTGGAATTGTTCTGTGCAGCAGAGTGATGATGGAGATGGTGGACTGCAGTATCGTTCTCTTCACCAATCTGTAGAAAGTAAGACTACTTATGAGGATAGTCAATATTTAATTTAGAGAAACTTAGGACTTCTGCTTCAGTGTTCTCCCCAGAATTTTTTTCCAGCCGGGTGGCATGAAAAAGTAGCCGGGTGGGATGAGATGACAGAATGCAGGGCCAGCACTTCTCTGCTTACAGCAGAGGAGGAGGTGAGCCAATGACAGCCGGGTGCTCACCAAAACTAGCCGGGTGGAGCGCACAGCTAAAAGAGCCTGGGGAGAACACTGTGCTTTGTAACAGAAATTATTGTGAGCATGTTACAGGACAAGTTACCATTATTATAATTTAGTATTTATATAATGCTGACATCTTCTGCAATGCTTTACAGAACATATAGTCTTGTCACTAACTGTTCCTAAAGGTGGCGACACACGATACAATAAAATGATCAGATTTTACGGCAATTCAATAAATATGATCGTCTCTCCTAAAAAAAAAAAAAATCGAAATCTTTTTTTCATTCGACTGAAAAAAACAATCAGATTTCCATTTTTTTTCGATTTATATTGATCCGGAATGCTGGAAAAGTGGAAACTTTGAGGCAGTAGTTAGAAAAATAAAATAAAGAAATAAGGGGAGATTCTACTTGTATCCTGTTTCTTTCCAGTGAATTCCTAAGGGAGTAGTTTTAAATTGTTGCATCACTAACGCCAGTACAACCGCCCCTCACTATTGGTCCTTTTTTCACTTTTAGTGGTGTTATACTTACTTTGATTATGGCTCTAACATTGACTTCCAGATATACACAGTCTTGGTTTAATTTGATAAGTACGAACAGGTAACTTACCCTATTTTGTATAAAATATTTAAAGTGAACCTTAACCGAAGTAATGAAAAAGAGATTCACTTACCTGGGGCTTCTACCAGCCCCTTGTAGCCGTCCTGTGCCCGTGCCCTTAACGATCCTCCGTTCCCCTGCAGCGGATTAGTTTCATTTTCGGCCTACTGCCAGTCAACGGGCCACTGTGCCTGTGCAGCCCTGGCCACGCCCATCCTCGTACATGTTCATGTCAGCGAGTGAGTCCTGCACAGGGGCAGTAAGAGAAAGCCTCATACTGTGATTGCAAAGGACGCACTTGCCGGTGTAATGTCTGATTGCGCTGCCCGGAAGCTCCATTCCACACTGAGTAGCACGCATGCTCAGTGTGAAGTTAATTATAATGCTGCTGGTAAAATAATATCTCCGCTTCCACACATCATACACTCACCAAATTTTCAGGGTAGGGAGAGGATCCCCCGAACGACTTCTATGCCAAATTGCAGCCCCCGAGCCCCGCTGGTTTAGGAGATAGATTAGAGAAACCTATCTCGGGAACCAGTGGGTCTCGGGGGCTGCAATTTGGCATAGAGGTAGTTCAGGGGGTCCCCTCCCTACCCTGAAAATTTGGGGAGTGTAGGCTGTGAAGAAGCAGAGATATTTAGTATTTTACCATCAGCAGCATAATTAAATAGGAACTGTGGCCGCACAGTCTCCTACTGCGCATGCGGGGCAGCACAAATCCAAAGGCAGCGTAATCAGACACAACACCGGCATGAACGCAAACAAGGATGTGCGTGGCCAGGGCCGCGCAGCACAGTGGCCCGCTGACTGACAGTCAGCCGAAAATGAAACAAAGCCACAGCAGGGGAACAGAGGAATGTTAAGGACTGGCGCAGGCACAGGACAGTTGAAGGGGGCTGGTAGAAGCCCCAGGTAAGTGAATCTCTTTTTCATTACTTCGGTTAAGGTTCACTTTAACCACATACAAAATTTTCTTATAGCTCTTCATTGGCTGCCAATTAACCAGAGGATCCATCTCAAACCTATATACAGTATATGGCTGTGGAGAGGACAGACCTAATAGCATCTGTGTCTCCAATCTGTTCATGTGAACAATGTGATCATGCTGATCATTTGACTCACAGTGCACTGATTGGCTGTTTACAGGTTTGGAACAGCCATATGTGCAATAGCAAATTCCAAAGACAAACAGTAGTTGGGGCAGCAGTTGAACATCACCATAAATAAATGGTTAATGTGAATGGGAAGTGACAGCAATGTGCAGTTTAACAGCTGGCTGGATAGTGTAATGGTTAAGGGCTCAGCCTCTGACACAGGAGACCAGGGTTCGAACCTTGGCTCTGCCTGTTCAGTAAGCCAGCACCTATTCAGTAGGAGACCTTTGGCAAGTCTCCCTAACACTGCTACTGCCTATAGAGCGCGTCCTAGTGGCTGCAGCTCTGGCGCTTTGAGACCGCCAGGAGAAAAGCGCGATATAAATGTTCTGTGTTTGTCTGTGTTTGTTAACAGACTGCTATAGCAAAAAAAGAAGTACAGTTGCTAAGTCTAACTGCCAAAATAGTAACATACCAGCCTCCCTACTTGCACACTATTTTGTCAGTTACTAAGGTAACTACTGTTCAGGAAACACTTATTAAAACAAAGAAAACCTTGAAAATCGTCCATGAGGAGATGGACTAGTGTAAAAACTTGTTGGCTCAGTCAGATTTTAATTGCTTACTTTTTTCGCTGTAGTGGTCCTTTAAATATGCCGCTCAATATGCGAATGGTCAAAAAACATCAAAAACATTTAACTATAAATACTTAAATAAAAATTTAAGGATTAGAGGTTAAACAGAAGGTTTAATGGACAAAAAGTTGATTTGGGTCAGCGATAACTCAATACAAGGTCATAAGCATATTAGAATAAATAACTTAATATATGTCATAATATAGATATAAAATATAAATTATATATATATATATATATATATATATATATATATATATATATATATATATAGATGGATGCGACTCCTTAGTGACTTAGTTGGGAGGACTATGGGCTCCCAGTTACTAGGTAATTCTGCTCCCTGACAAATATGGACATGGAAAAGTATTATAGTTTAATGTTCAACTAAATTGGTAATATGTTTGTATAATCAACAAATATTGTTATACTTGGTCTGTTTATTATTTTAAATTACTGATGTAAATTTATTATTGTACTGAAATGTTCTTTAGGGCCTTTTTATGAAAATTGCCCATAAAAAGACAAAAACTCAAAAAACTATTGAAACCTAAATACTTAAATAAATCATAGATCTGCCACTTCTTCACAATATAAGGAATATCTGTACTACATATATTATGCTTAATTCTCAAATGTGCCTCATATTTTTATACGCATGACCAGTTATATACAGACAGTGTCATCATAAAATAATGGACTTAAAAAAAACCTGTAAAATATATATATTTTGAGACATCATGATGTTTATTTCTCAAGGCTTTAAATTGCAATATATAGTATAAGAGCGCACTCACTGCTTCAATGCACATATCCTCAGGGAACAGCTGTCCTGCCAATATTGAATTATATATATCTCTTTACTCTTCCCATATACACAATCCGGCCTGGTGCACACCAAAATCCGCTAGCAGATCCGCAAAATGCTAGCAGATTTTGAAACGCTTTTTCTTCTTTTTCTGTAGCGTTTCAGCTAGCATTTTGCGGTTTTGGGAAGCGTTTTTGGTGTAGTAGATTTCATGTATTGTTACAGTAAAGCTGTTACTGAACAGCTACTGTAACAAAAAACGCCTGGCAAACCGCTCTGAAGTGCCGCTTTTCAGAGCGGTTTGCGTTTTTCCTATACTTAACATTAAGGCAGAAACGCATCCGCAATCCAAAATCTGCAGCAGCCTGGGAGTATGCGTTTCTGCAAAACGCCTCTCATTCAAATACATTACCCTAGCGGATCCGCACCCGCAAGCGGATCGCAAACCGCAGCAGAACTGCTCTGGTGTGCACTAGGCCTACAAGATTATTATTGGACAAGAATGAAAATCTGTACTTATATGTGTAATGCTGGAAATACACCATACAATTTTCTGTTAGATTCTTCTGTTAGATTTTCTGTTAGAAAGCATAATTAGATTATTTTCTGTAGAGAATGGTCATTATCTCTGGTGCATTGTCTTCTGTTTATTTCCTGATGAGTAGAACAATGCCTAATTGCTCGGCAGATAGATGGTAAGATAGATAAATTTCCAACATGTTGAACTTTATCTATCTGGCAGGTAAATCTTACAGAAAATTGTATGTTGTATTCCCAGCAGTAAGAGAAAAAAAGTCATTTTTGAAAATGTTGTCTGGTACAAAATTTTCCTGAAAATGTAATGGAATTTTTGTGAAAATGATTTCCTTAATGTGTTTGCCCGTGTCCATTGACTTCAATGCATTTGGAGAAAATTAGGGGGTTTTTTTTATGCCCAAAAACTGCAATGCATTTGGTGAATATTAGTTTTTGTGAGTATTCTCACTTGTGTGAAAAAGTGATATTTTTGCGAACATTATGGCGAAACGAAAAAGGGTCATATTAGCTGCTATGTAGGGGTGATCAATAAGATGCAAATCATTTCTCCTTGCCTTCAAATTTCATGTAAATTAAATGCATCTTGAAATTGGACCATTTAGAATAGCATCCTGTCAATTGTTATTGGTCTATGCTTAAGCTGCATAACATTAATATTTACATGAAATGTGACTGTAAGGAGAAAGTATTTGCATCTTATTGATCATACCTACTGCTATGCTGTTGATTGTATGAATTGCTATTTATATAATTAATATATAATTGCATACTCCCTCGCCTCTTGTTTCCCCCATACATTTAGATGGTAAGGCAGCAGGGACAGGGCTCTCTCATCCTTTTGTGTCTTGGAATTTGTTACTCAGTCTTGAGCTTGCAATCTGTTATACATTTTATTCATCAGGTTACATTTGTCACTGTAATCACCATTTCTGTATTGTGTACCAGTGTCCATATTTGATGTATATCATTGTCTGTTCAATTATGTACCCATGTTTGTTTTATTACTTTGTACAATGCCACGGTACATGTTGGCGCTTTATAAATCAATAATAAACATTAAATAAAGTTTTTTGTATTTTAATATGGTTACTTTCTAATCAATGCTTGTGGACTTTAGGTGGGACCTATATAACTGCCAGGCATTACTATGTAACCATATGTACTTTTTAATGTTAGTTTATCTATCTATAAACAAACTAACATGATTTCCTTTACACAGGACGAGTGGGCTGGTCAGGATGTCTCGCTATAAAAAAGGGGGCTGGGAAAAGTACCTCAGGCTTATCTGTTTTGTTAAAATCCAGCCATGGCAGGTCCATCCAGTGACCTTTTCATGACATTTACACATTTTAGAGTCTTTTAGAGACATGGAAAGCGGGGCACATCATTTTCTCCAAGCGCTGCTGTGTGAGGAATTCCAAACTGAAGATTAGTAACTCTTATTTTTGAATATGAAAGAAGCAATTCTTCTATTTGCAAACATAATGTCTGCATGTAAAATAAACAACCACATTTTTTTTCCACTTGTGGAAACTGGCAGTGTTTTATATGCAAATGTGACACATGCAAATTAAAAACCGATGCCACATTATAACGCAAAGCTTATTGATTATAGATACCAGCTCTTTCTGAAATCCCACTGTGTGGATCATTAGAATGATGAACAGGTCAATAACCACCATAACCACTAGTAAAGGCACCTTTATAGATAATTGCATCATATAATCCAATAAACTGCCAGTTAATGAAAATTCACTCATCTGTCCCTGCTGACCCAAAGCCATCTGGTAACCTCAGTTATTCTTCCTGGCATCCCTGCAGAGAGACCTCCAGAGAGACCAGTTAATAATTATTCACTGGTCCTTATGACAACGCCAAGCGCAGCGCTGAGGGCAGTCTGGGGAATTTTCTGTGACAGTGCCCAGTGTCTTCTAAAAAGGCAATAAAACATGTCTTGCCGTTTATTGACATACCAGACAATCGTTAATGCTTATAGGACTTAATTGTTGGTCACAGCTTAGAGAGCATAATATTGGCTGGAGCTTGGCAGAAATGTTAGCAATGACAGGCCCACACATATTATAACATTTTCAGTTGCAGCATACTTGCCCTGTGGCTTGATCACACTATGGGGCTGATTCAATAAGAATTCAGTCAGCTGTGGTAGCCAGCACTTTCATAAGTGCAAGTTAGTGTCCCTCAGTTGACACCTGATTCATTATTACAACAGTGCAAGTCACTATGATAGCATTAGCAACCACTCAGTACCTAGTGAGGCAGCTTAATGCGGAACTGAAAATAAAAAAAGGTTTCACTTACCTGGGGCCTTTGCCAGCCCCTTGCAGCCATCCTGTCCTGCGCCGGTCTTCCACGATCCTCCGTTCTCCTGCCGCCAGCTACTTTCGGTTCGGTCAACTTGTAAGTCGATGGGCCACTGCGCCTGCCCAGCTCTGGCCATGCGTGGCCTTGTTCTCATTCCTGTCCACAATCGTGCTCTGCGCAGGAAGCTATTGCGGACGGAAACGTGAGCAAAGATACGCGTGGCCAGAGCTGCGCAGGCGCAGTGGCCCGTGGGAAAAACCAAAGCTAACTGGCGGCGTGGGAACGGAGGAATTTTCAGTTCCGCTTTAAGCACTCCTGCTCAGTGACTGTTGGGTGGAAGATTTCCTAGGCATACAGGTTTCCCTCTTTAGTAGTATTAGCCACACTCCCCACTATAATGTCTGATATCGAGCAGACAGAGGGGTTACCTCCATTTATCAGCACTGACATATATGTCAACAGTTAGTGGGTGTGCCTTCCAAGAGAAATTGCAAAGCCTTTCTACACTGACAGCTGCTAGTGGGCACAGGAGCTTTTAGAACACTTTCGCACCCAGTCCAGTAACAAAGGGGAACAGATTGATAGTGCTACCTGATAGTAAATAAGACCATTTTCATTTTTCAATAATCTCACTGAATGCATTGAAGTCTATGGCCATGAGAAAACACATTTTCACAGATATGTATGTGTGTGCCTACATTTATGGGCATGCATGCAACACATTTTCACCAGATGCATTTAAGTCAATAGGCATTAGGTAGCACATTTTTGTACACGAGTGTATGCGCAATAATTTACGGGCATGCATGCAAAAACACATTTTCACAAAATGTATAGAAGTCAGTGGGAACGATAAAACACATTGTCAAGAAAGGGTGTATTTTTGCGATGATATATATCTTGTAAAAATTCATTATATTTTCACAAAAATATTGATTCAGGCAAAAATGCTAATTTAGAGGTGTAAATGACATTGGCAAAATTTGAGCTTATAGCTACTATCTGAGTGATCACCCTAATACAAATGCAATCAAATAAACAACCTCACTCCAGCTAATATGCACAGGGTCTTCTTAAAGAGTAACTGTAGTGTAAAATCAGGGCTGTGGAGCCGGTACAAAAATTATCCAACTCCTCCTCAGTTAATGACTCTGCTGACTCCAACTCCTCTAATTTGCATATAACAACCTTGTTGATTAAAAGTATGTAACATAAAAGGCATTCTATCACTGCCAAAGCTTAGGAATTTTAAAGATATTTTAAGATGGCACCTTCTTTTGGGAAGATAAAGCTCCTGGCCAGCAAGCTGACACTACCATGTCGACCGTCCTATACTGTCATTGCCAACTTAAATTCCTTGGCATGTCGTCTGTATAACAAGATTCACTGGAGTCCCATATCAGCCAGATGCTGATAGCCCCACCACCTTGCAGAAAAAGACCTCTTCCTTTTCTATATCTGATACAGAAAAGGCCAGTACACACGCTGTATTTTTACAAATGACGAGTCCGTCAGACCCTCCCACCGGGTGGTCGTTTTGCCGACAGTAGCACGTGTGTACAAGCTGTCGGCAGACTGATCAGCCGTGCCTTAAGTTTACCTCGGTGTTTTTTATGTACACCAGAGTTGCACTTTAAACTTAAGATATAGCTGCAGAGTAGCTGTTGAATAGAAACTAGTCCTTGGTAAGTGTACATGTTGAGGGTGCAGACAGGAACCAATAATATCCATCAGGTCCTAGCTAGGCAAACTTACTGTGGGTACATGTAAAGGTGATGTGCAGGTACTTTTCTGGAAAATTCTTCCTCTTCCACACATTCATCACGCACGATCTGAATCAGGTTTATGGGTTATAGACAATTCCTCTGCTTTTAATGTCTTCAACATTCTCAGTGGATTCACAACAGCTCTGCGGTTAGTGCATATGTAAATGTATACTACTCTATAACTTAAAGTGAACTAAAAATGTACTCAGCAGAACTGAAAAGGCTTGGTGTTTCTTTAGTTTCACAGCATCAGAACTTTGTTTTTCTTACCAAAGCATAATTTTTAGCTGCATTTTTAGCTAAGCTCCACCCATCAAAGAAAACTGCCCGGGCTTTTTTTCCCTGATGCTGTGCAAAGCATAATGTTCCTGCACTAGCGGGAATGCGTAAAAATGTACGCAATGCGGCCCGCCGACTTCCTAGGTCGGCAAGCTGCCAGCGGGGGACTGGAGCGGCAGTGAGTGACTACGAGGGCACAGGATGGCTGGTTGCATGGGGCTGGTAGAAGCCCCAGGTAAGTGAAACTCATTTTTTTTATTTTGCTTGGACATTCCCTTTAACCTCTTGAGGACTGCAGGGCTAAACCCCCCTAGTGACCAGGCAATTTTTAGTTTAAAAGGCCACTGCAGCTTTAAGGCCAAGCTGCAGGGCCGCGCAACATAGCACACGAGTGATTTCCCCCCCCCCCTTTTCTCCCCACCAACAGAGCTCTCTGTTGGTGGGGTCTGATCGCTCCCCCCATGTTTATTTTTTTTTTAAATAAATATTTGTGTTGCCCTTTTTAAAAAAACAAACCCTCTTCCTTTAAATCCCTTCCCTCCCTCGCTCCCTCCCTCCCCACAGCCGGCCAATTACGGCGATCGGCTGTCATAGGCTTCTGCCTATGAGAGCCGATCGCTCTCTTGTCCCCCAGGGGGACAGCCGTGTCACACGGCTGTCCCCAGTGCAGCGCTGCTGCTGATCGCAGCGCTGCACAGAGTAAATAGACGGCAATCACGCCGTCTAACGAGCTCCGCCCCCCAAGCAGGAGATGCGCGCGCAGCCTGCGCGCGATCTCCTGCAAAACAGAACCCCAGGACTTTACGCCAATTGGCGTTAGGCGGTCCTGGGGCTGCCGCCGCGGCCACGCCTACTGGCGTGACGCGGTCGGCAAGAGGTTAAAGGGAACCTGAAGTGAGAGGTATGTGATGGTGGCCATATTTATTTCCTTTTAAACAAAATCAGTTACTTGCTATCCTGCTGATCTCTTTGGCTTAAAGAGAAACCGTAACCAAGAATTGAACTTCATCCCAATCAGTAGCTGATACCCCCTTTCCAATGAGAAATCTTTTCCTTTTCTCATACGGATCAGGGGGCTCTGTATGGCTGATATTGTGTTGAAACTCCTCCCACAGTGTGATATTGGGAACATGGTGCTGACATCTCACTGTGGGAGCCTTGTTGCATAGTGGGAAATAACAGCTGTTTCCAACTGCCAAAAAAGCAAGCAGCAGCCACTTCCACATGACATCACCTGCCAGCAGTAAAAATGTCACCATGTTATAAATGTCAGAATGTAAATCAGGGGGAGGAAATATTTTACAATGGGAAAACACTGACTAAATCATTTATACATAATTATTGTAAAAATTAAGCACTTTTGTTCATTACATTATTTTCACTGGAGTTCCTCTTTAAGTAATATCTAAATTGGACACCAGAATGAAACATATGACTAATCTGGTCAGACTTGTGTCAGAAAACCTGATCGTCATGCTTGTTCAGGGTCTATAACTATAACTATTAAAGGCAAATGATCAGCAGGACAGCCCGACAATTTGCATTATTTAAAAGGCAATAAATATGTCAGCCTCCACATCACTGTCTCTTCAGGTGTGCTCTAACTTCTAATGGCCATGGAGACCTGTCTGATGTGTTAATTGTATTTCATTTATACATAAGTAAATGGATAGTATAAATAAGGAATCTTCACACTGAAATGACAATGGTAATCAATAAAAAATACAATTTCCTCTTGTTGAAGAGATTAATAGAATAAAAGCTGTTCATATAAATCATCATAAATGTAAGCATTGCTTGGATTGACCGAGTTTATCTTACTGTTGCAACGTTATTATGATGATTGTCTTGCCCCTCACTGGAATAGAGCTCTGGGGTATCTGCTACATCCTGGACTCCAGATGACGGAGACAGAAGATGGCCTGGCAAGACAGAGGATCACAATCTGTAAACTAAGCAGTACTGCAGAAAGGTTACATAATTAGAATGATACAATGAAATAAAAGGATTTAACATAATCTCACCAAAAGAGAGCTTACGTAAACCAATTTAAAAAAGTACAGCATTTTCAACTATTGATATATGATTTGTATTAGTAAAGGGGTTGATTTGTATTAGTAAAAGAGTTAATAGCAGATCATGTTAAATATAATAACCTCTCTATTTCTGTTGCCAAAAATGTTTACATCCAATGTTCAAGTTCATAGTTCCATTATGTATTCTTGTTGTTTTGTATAAATGATTATTATTATTTAGTATTTATATAGCGCCGACATCTTCCGCAGCACTTCACAGAGTACATACAGTGGGTTGCAAAAGTATTCGGCCCCCTTGAAATTTTCCACATTTTGTCATATTACTGCCACAAACTTGAATCCATTTTATTGGAATTCCACATGAAAGACCAACACAAAGTGGTGTACACATGAGAACGAAAATCATACATGATTCCAAACATTTTTTACAAATAAATAACTGCAAAGTGGTGTGTGCATAATTATTCGGCCCCCTTTGATCTGAGTGCAGTCAGATGCCTATAGACATTGCCTGATGAGTGCTAATGACTAAATAGAGTGCACCTGTGTGTAATGTAATGTCAGTACAAATACAGCTGCTCTGCGACGGCCTCAGAGGCTGTCTAAGAGAATATTGGGAGCAACAACACCGTGAAGTCCAAAGAACACACCAGATAGATCAGGGATAACATTATTGAGAAATTTAAAGCAGGCTTAGGCTACAAAAAGATTTCCAAAGCCATCTCACGGAGCACTATTCAAGCCATCATTCAGAAATGGAAGGAATATGGCACAACTGTAAACCTACCAAGACAAGGCCATCCACCTAAACTCACAGGCCGAACAAGGAGAGCGCTGATCAGAAATGCAGTCAAGAGGCCCATGGTGACTCTGGACGAGCTGCAGAGATCTACAGCTCAGGTGGGAGACTCTGTCCATAGGACAACTATTAGTCATGCACTGTACAAAGTTGGCCTTTATGGAAGAGTGGCAAGAAGAAAGGCATTGTTAACGGAAAGCATAAGAAGTCTTGTTTGCAGTTTGCCACAAGCCATGTGGGGGACACAAGAACCATGTGGAAGAAGATGCTTTGGTCAGATGAGACCAAAATGGAACTTTCTGGCCAAAATGCTAAACGCTATGTGTGGCGGAAAACTAACACTGCACATCACTCAGAACAAACCATCCCCACTGTCAAATATGGTGGTGGCAGCATCTTGCTCGGGGGGTGCATCTCTTCAGCAGGGACAGGGAAGCTGGTCAGAGTTGATGGGAAGATGGATGGAGCCAAATACAGGGCAAACGTGGAAGAAAATCTCTTGGAGATTGCAAAAGACTTGAGACTGGGGCGGAGGTTCACCTTCCAGCAGGACAATGACCCTAAACATAAAGCCAGGGCAACAATGGAATGGTTTAAAACAAAAGATATCTATGTGTTAGAATGGCCCAGTCAAAGTCCAGATCTAAATCCAATCGAGAATCTGTGGCAAGATCTGAAAACTGCTGTTCACAAACGCTGTCCATCTAATCTGATTGAGCTGGAGCGGTTTTGCAAAGAAGAATGGGCAAGGATTTCAGTCTCTAGATGTGCAATGCTGGTAGAGACATACCCTAAAAGACTGGCAGCTGTAATTGCAGCAAAAGGTGGTTCTACAAAGTATTGACTCAGGGGGCCGAATAATTACGCACACCCCACTTTGCAGTTATTTATTTGTAAAAAAAATGTTGGAATGATGTATGATTTTCGATCCACTTCTCACATGTACACCACTTTGTATTGGTCTTTCATGTGGAATTCCATTAAAATTGATTCACGTTTGTGGCAGTAATGTGACAAAATGTGGAAAACTTCAAGGGGGACAAATACTTTTGCAAGCCACTGTATATAGTCTTGTCACTAACTATCCCTCAGAGGAGCTCTAGTCCCTTCACCATATGTAATTTAATTATAATTCATGAATTGATGTTTTATGTTAACATTAACGGTACAATAATGAACCTTACTTTGAAAATTATCAGTGGGACATTTTAGTGTGGCTTCCTATTTCATGTGATGAAAGAGGGCAGAATTCATTAAACTGACAGTTTTACAAGAGATATTTACCCGTTTTGGAGGTAGTCACAGCAAATGTTTAGGCTAGTTTTACAATGTTATGTTACATTGCAGAAAAAGTGCAACATGTGATGCATGCAATGGGTTACAGATTGCCCAACAAGCTCATGGTGAACCAGAACACCAAGGAGGGTGTAAAGCTGGCCATACACTGGCCCGATTTGCCGCCGTTTCGACAGCAGATTCGATCACTGGGATCGAATCCGCTGCCAATCGTTCGCGCTACATGCCGAATTTCGATCCATTTCGTCCGATCCTGTCGATCGCTCCGTGTGGAAAATTACCATTGATCGCCCGCGGGTAGGGAGCGCGTCGCTAGCGGCGTTCGAGTGCCCGACGACCGACGCAATAGAGAGGCAATACATTACCTGCTCTGCCGGCGCGACTGTCCCCACTGTCACCGCTGCTTCTTCTCCGCTCTGGTCTCCGGCATGCTTCAGTTCCTCCTGCCCGGCAGGAAGTTAGAACAGTAGAGGGCACTCTACTGTTTAAACTTCCTGCCGGGCAGGAAGAAGTAAAGCATGCCGGACCTGGAGACCAGAGCGGAGAAGACAGCGGAGACCTGGGGACTGGAGTCGCGCCGGCGGAGCAAGTAATGTATGCGTGTATGCGGGCATGCGGGCAGAGGGAGCGGCGGCAGCACCACCACCACAACAGATTGTGAACGCTTTCAGGCTGAAATCGGTTCACAATCTGTTTGCAATAAAGGTAGCCATACGATTCCTCTCTGATCAGATTCGATCAGAGAGGGATCTATCTGTTGGTCGAATCTGATGGCAAATCGACCAGTGTATGGCTACCTGAAGGCTCGGTTCACATTGATCCTAAAATAGCTTACGTTCCGCTCCAACGAGCGGAACGCAGCAGCAGAAGCAATGCTTTCCCAATGGGAAAGTTCACATTGCTACATTCCACTCAGTTCCGCTCCCTGCGTTCCGCTCGTCGAAGCAGACATTCCCGACCTGCTTCACGGAGCAGATCGCAGTGCAGGAGTGGATGCAGGCTCAATGTGAACCGAGCCTAAGGGTCTTAAAAGGACCAAAAAGCCCTCTTACTAAAAATGATATGTATAACAGAATTTTGCTTTCTTAAAACAGGAAGTATTTGCAATTATGCAGGTTGGAGTGAGTACATGAGGTGGCCCACTGTGCATCACTGCTGCATATGCAAATCATCCAGGTGTTGTCCCTGAAAGCTAAACACGCTTTCAGAACCGCTGGAATGCAATGATGTGTCAGATTTTTGTTCAGAGCCATTTTAATCCAACATGCATACAAACGGTTTCAGACTGGTTGATCTTCATCAGTG
>NC_090648.1:340655428-340715428 GCF_040937935.1 Hyperolius riggenbachi | reverse complement strand
TGCACATGGAAGTAGAACCCCTTCATACTTGGCAAAGGGGTGGAAAAAGGTATAAATCTGGCTTTGTTTATACAGATATGAAGTTGTTTCTCAAAATAAGTCTATAAAGAATGTAAAAATGGTTATCAGGCCAGATAAACTACATCAGCCCAAACTCACTGAACCCACATTATACCCAGAAAACTCATGGAACTACTAGGAAAGTATAAGTGGATAAAAGAGACTGGAAAGCCCTTTCTAAAAAAGCAGAGCTGAATAATGACCCCACATAACAAACCCTTCCTATAATTGTTATTAGGAATGTCTAGGCACTTGATAAAAATAATATACTGTTTATGTACACTCTGGGTCTTTACAGGTCATAATATTCTCCTGGAAATCCAGAAGAGTTGCAACAATCAATACAGAGCAAATCTAAAAAAAAAATGACAGCTTAATTAGCATATTAATAGCAATTGCCATCACTGCTATGTTATTCAGGCCTCCTTTGTCATGGTAATTAGCAGTGACAATTTAATGTTAAAATTACCATCCATCCCTTTCTCAATGGAACTAGCAGTTGACTGTGTATAAGAATTCCACCAAGCACATTATGCTACAAATAGCTCCGTGGCGCCCCCTTCCTCAGGTGTCACCCTAGCAGAGCCTGCTAATGGTGAGGTTGCTTTGTGGCAGTCTTATCTGCCTTACTGCAGTGCTCATTTCCACCCAAAAATAGTATGCAGAAAAAAGGTTGCAGGTCCAAATTCGAATAAAACAACAACAAAAATAGACCAGTAACCAATTGCACTGTTTGTTTCATTAACCTAATAAAACTTGATTAGTCACTTTGGTCATCTACTCCATTTTTTCTATGAGTTTCTTTGCTCCTGTCTTGATAAATTAGCCCTACAGTCTAGCATGTAGAGAACATGAAGTGCATCTTATTTCGGCGCCGTGCAGTTCGGCTTAGGGCAAGCCGAATTGAAGGCTCTCCCTGCTGCCGCTAAACTACCCGGTGGCATTGGATACTATTCCCCCTGGGAAGATGTCATTCAGGTCTAGCAACTGCCGGAGCCCCTAAATACCATTACATGGGGTGCGCAGCATAGCACTGTAGCAATGACGGTGCTCAGCTGCTTCGAAGAACATGAGAAATTCACAAAATCATTTTTGCAGTGAAAGGTGCAACTTTTGCTACCATCAAGGATGAGTCATTTTTCGAATGAAATGATAATTTACTCTTAACTCAACATTCTTGTGAAAATATAATGGATTTTTGCAAGATACACATTTTACTTTAAAACATCCATATGTTACTCCACATAGGTCATCTGTGTGAAAATGTGTTTTCTCATGCCCACTGAATTTAATGCATTTGGCAAAAGGTTTTATTGTCATGCGATTGATGTCACTGCATTTGGCAAAACGCTTTTTTTTCCTCATGTCCGCGTATCTTCCAGAATATTCTCATCTATGCATGCCCATATATTTTCACAAATATAACTATGCAAAAATGTGAAACATTCATAAAAATATGGTAAAACGAAAATGGGGAAAATGTATTTGGGAGTGCTTTGGATTACAAGCATGTTTCTGGAACAAATTCTCCTTACAAACCAAGGTTCCACTGTATTTGCCATTGCTAGTGATAGCGATTAGTTGCTGCTTCTAGCAATTCCATTAACATGTTTTGAAGTGTACTTGTAGCTACTAATCGCAGTGTGTGTCGTAGGCCTGAGTACAAGTCTGTCTCTGAAAGTGCTTTTTGAATCTGGGACCTAAAATTCAGCTTACAGAATTATTGTTACCGTACTTTATACACGGGCTCCTATCTCTGAAGACTAAAATGCTGAATAGCACCTGATTTTGTTGCTTCCCAAATCTTGCCAAATGCACTAAGAGCTATGTGGCTGGATGCAGATTTTCCATGTAAACATATATTTAGTCAGAAGCAGCTGGCCTCACATGAGGACAAGACACCTCATCCATTTAGTGCACAGGGTACCGTGCCACAGCTTATTTACATTCAGCAGTTGACTTTAGTACAGAAGGTTATGAAAGCACACTAAACATCTCTTACTAATGAGAGGCTTAGACAGAATAGTCTGTCTCACTCAGCATCTGAGTACAGTAACATTCATTGTGGTTTTGTCCCCTCTACAATTCTCCTTCAGCAAGTTAGAAACTCCTATTTTCCCATTTAATCTTTCTGCATTTTTTGAACAGTGATATTGGGGATTGCTGTAAAATAAAAATCAGTCTCCAGTATTTTACATGTAAAGTTGTTTGTTATGATCCTTTATAAGTGCTATTCTGCTCTCCACGGCTGCAGACGGCAGAGCTACCAAAGAGAGTGATAGGTGAGACAGTTTGGTTGTCACAATGATGTTGTCTGTCTAAGCATTGCAAACTTTGCCCACCTAAATGTAAAAATGTGTGCTCTGCGCAGCAAACGTTGTGGAGGAACTAAGTCTCGTAGCGGAAGGTCCTGACCAGGGACTGGAAAAAACACTTTTTCCCACTAAGGTGCTTCTCAGGATCTGTGGGTGCAGATAATAGAACACAGGGAAAGCAGAGCTCCCCAATAGTGTGCAATATTTTTTTAATACCTTCTCAAAGTATAATAAAATTGCACTCATAAGATTCACTTGAATACACTTGAATACAGGCACATACAAAGTATGATGAAGCAGTAACCCATCCTCAGCAGGCTGACAACAGCATGAGCTTGTCCATAGAGCTGGACAGATCTTGTACCTGGAGCTGGAAGCTGTGTACTGGAGGACACCCTTCATGCCAGTGCATGTCACAACATGTTTCAGCAGTGATTCTGCCAAACCATGATCTGTCCAGCGCTGTGGCCAAGTGCATGGCCTGCTGAGGAGGCACTACCACTTCACCATAGTTTATATGTGCCTGTATTCAAGTGAGTCTTGTCAGTGCAATTTTATTATTCTTTGAGAAGCTAAAAAAAATGATTTCACACTATTGGAGTGTTCAGTTTTACCTTTACCTCTGCCCACCTAAGTTTCTGTTCACACTATCTGTGCTCCCAAATGAAGCAGGCACACCATTTGGCACTATTAATGGCCACAGTGGTGCATGGTTTATATTAGTCAGGGAGGCCTTTTAAACACATCAAAATGTGGAAGCTAGAATTTTTTTCTGAATCACATGTTGCTCTCAGGGTGAAAAAGAGCCTATAAGTGAACGGGATGGTGTGAGGGCACTGTCAGGCGGTCTGCCACTCTGTACTGGGTTTTGTGTGAATGTTCCCTAGCGAACACTTCCATTCCAGCGCAGGAGACTTGGGCGCTGCAGTGAGTAACTTCAGCGCCGTCAGAAGAGAGAGCTGAAGTTATTTATAAAACACTATAATTCGGCCTCCAGAGATTACTGGAAGCCGAATTATTTCATTCCCTACCATCCATGGCGGCCTGGAGGGGAATAGTATTTAACAACGCCGGGAACTTGTACAGCAGCAGGATAAGCCATACCGGCTGTATCCTGCGCCCAAGTCTCCCGCGTGGATTACTCCTGTACGCTCCCCTAGGCCATGCTATCTTCCTCGCAGCTCTCCTTGCTGCCTGGAGTGGGAGGGACACTGAGAGGAAAGGCTGCTTTTGCTGACATTCTTTCATGGGTCAGTTGTGTGGAGGGCAGCAGATCAGTGCCTCAGAGTCAGAAATACTGTCATTTTAAATTAACTGGCACTGGAATAACCAGTCTAGAGACTACAATATGAATGCAGATTTTCATGTTTCCTGGATCTGTGCTAGTTCAGAAACCTGTTTAATTATAAATGTATCAGAATGGTATTTTACATTTTTACTGCATTAATAAAAACAAAATGTTCGGTTTTGAAAAAAAAAGTGCTAAAACCTGGTTTGTGATTGGCTAATCCGTCCTAAGTCACTGACCACTTCCTCGTCACAGTCAGGAGGAGCCAATGATCACTTCAGTCACATGACCACCATAGTGATATTGTTCATGTAGCAGTGCAAAATACTATTCTGCATTCCAAAGAAAATCCTACCTCCTTACTAACAGCCATTGCATTGGCTATCATAGCCATGTTTTAATCAGGGAGCAGTTGTATTACTCCTACCCCAGCTAATATTTTCCTGAGTCTCACTTTAAAGGGAACCTGAACTGAGTAAAATTATTTAAAATAAACACATGATGTAGCAGCAAATTAATATTACATACTTAACTCACCGTCAGTTCCACTCAGAAGCTCGCCATTTTCTTCTCACAGTGATCTCTTCCAGTTCTGACAATATTTTGTCAGAACTGAAATACACCAGTTGCTGTCAGTTATATATCAGCTGCTGTCAGTTACAACTGAATGTGCAAGGTAATGTCCATGTTTCCCCATGGCTCAAGTGGGTGATATTACAGTTCAACAGTGTGCTGACCAGGAAGCTGTTAGGGGGTATTGGCCATTTTCAAAATGGAGGACAGAGAATTCCATCAATCACAGTGGGATGGGATGCAGGAGATGAGAGATTGATGACAAATGGGATGCAGGAGATGAGAGATTGATGAGTACACAGGAGGTACACAGGAGGTAAGTATGACGTGTTTATGTTTATTTCAACTGTTAACTTTCAGTTCAGGTTCTCTTTAAGCTTTTAGTTTGAGATGATTCTGTTTTATATATTTATATTTCATGCTTTCTCATCATTATAGATATTATAGTAAATGCAACAAATAGTGCAAAGAATATATAACAACAACAGGGTGTGTATATAAATACTAAATAATAATAATAATAATAGTAGATAAACCGGTGCACCGGACCTTGGCCAATTACTTGAATGCAGCTCACCTTAAGACATGTGTCAGTATTCAAGATTAGAGATGCAGCAGCAGCGCACATCCAAATAAAACGTCACCTTCATTCGCACAGTTAAACCCAGTTACAGGCAGTGATATCGCATGATGGAGAGAGGTATAATCAGTAGGAGGTCAACAACCGGTTTGCACCTTACATGTGGTGCCTGTGTCGAATTGTAACAAATTCAATGTTACAAAGGATTGTAACATTGGTAGGAGATGTCTGGAGGTCTGTGCTATTTGACACAATATGACTTAAAGGGATACTGTAGGGGGGTCAGGGGAAAATGAGTTGAACTTACCCGGGGCTACTAATGGTCCCCCGCAGGCATCCTGTGCCGTGCAGCCACTCACCGATGCTCCGGCACCGCCTCCGGTTCACTTCTGGAATTTCAGACTTTAAAGTCTGAAAACCACTGCGCCTGCGTTGCCGTGTCCTCGATCCCGCTGATGTCACCAGGAGTGTACTACGCATGCCCAGTATGGTCTGTACCTGCGCAGTATGCTCCTGGTGACATCAGCAGGATCGAGGACACGGCAACACAGGCGCAGTGGTTTTCAGACTTTAAAGTCTGAAATTCCAGAAGTGAACCGGAGGCGGGGCCAGAGCATCGGTGAGTGGCTGCGCGGGCACAGGATGCCTGCGGGGGACCATTAGAAGCCCCGGGTAAGTTCAACTCATTTTCCCCCGACCCCTACAGTATTCCTTTAAAAGGAGTAATACATTTCTGACCACTATATTGCACTGATTTTAAATGCATGCACACAGTGGTCTTTTCATAAAGGTAATGTATATATATACAGCATACAGAAATTACCTCTTACTAGCCAGATTACACTGAATTTCTGAAAGCCAAATATGAATTGGTACTTAGAAGCAATAACACATCACAATCATTTCCATACTGTTTTCAAATAAAAGGCTCAGACTTTTCAGATGGAAGCATAATTAAAACATTAAATAAAAAAAAATAAAAAAATCTGAAGTAACTACTTTAACAAACATGGCACACTAATAAAACATAATCATGGAGAACAATAATTATAAGGTTGTGTCAAATGTCTATACTTAACGGACTGTATGGTGATTTTTTCATTTCAAATGTTCTTTAATAATTTATAAGAATTATTACAAAAATAATAATTTGAAAGGGTTTACCATTTTTTTTTCTTTTAGCCTTACATAATATTTCCAGTTTGTTGTTGACAGTTGCGACTATGCTAACATATATGAAATGTGCTACTTTCATGAAATTAAAATTAAAATATGCTTTTCAGAAAAAAAAACATTTCTAAGCATTGATTACCGTATTTTCTATTAAATATAGAGCTTTAAAGATTTTGCAAGACCATTGTATTCTGTTTTTATTTAGATTTTACACAACATCCTAACTAGAGGAACCTATTTGCTGCCCACACATTTTTAATCAATTTTAGCTTCACATTTATTGAAAATCTGTGGAGCTGCTGTATGACAAGTATCATATAGGGTTTATCTTGCGGACAGCCCGGTCCCAGACATATTTAACATATGTCTTTCATATCATAATTATGTATTGATGAATATTAATAACATTTGCATCATTTCTTAACCCATTCAGGTTCCGTCGTTTTCACGTGAGAAATGTTCACCTCCCATTCATTAGCCTATAACTTTATCAACTACTTATCACAATGCACTGATCTATAACTTGTTTTTTCCGCCACCAATTAGGCTTTCTTTGGGGGGTACATTTTGCTAAGAGCCACTTTACTGTAAATGCATTTTAACAGGAAGAATAAGAAAAAAATGGAAAAATGCATTATTTCTCAGTTTTTAGCCATTACAGTTTTAAAATAATACATGCCACCATAATTAAAACTCACGTATTGTATTTGCCCATATGTCCTGGTTATTACACCGTTAAAATTATGTCCCTATCACAATGTATGGCGACAATATTTTATTTGGAAATAAAGGTGCATTTTTTCCATTTTGCATCTATCACTATTTACAAGTTAAAAATATAGAAATATTTCATCTTTACATTGATATTTAAAAAGTTTAGACCCTTAGGTAAATATTTACATGTTTTTTTTTTTTTATTGTAATGTTTTTTTTTTATAATAAACATTTTATTTGGGTAGTTTTGGGAGGGTGGGAGGTAAACAATAGATTTATAATGTAAATGTGTGTTAATTTTTATTTTTTTTTACTTTCAGGTGTAGTATTACTTTTTGGCCACAAGATGGCGGCCATGAGTTTGTTTACATGACGTCACTCTAAGCGTAACACACGCTTAGAGTGACTCATCGGAGAGGGAACAGCCAGAAAAGGCGCAGCTTCCGAGAGAAGCTGTCGCTTTTTCAGCAGGGGAGAGGAATCAATGATCGGGCACCATAGCCCGATACATTGATTCCCTGGCTACCGAATCTGCGGCCGGGAGTGTGCGTGCACGCGCGCGATCGGCCGCGGGAGCGCGCGTTAGCGCGCATGGTTCCTGGACGTAGAAACTACGTCCAGGAACCAAAATAGGTTAATCTTGAATTTGTGATCAGTCGGATCATACCCCTCCACATTAAGATCTTATATTTTTTCTTTCATTTTAATAAACTAGTGGATGGTTTTAAGCAATGGAGGGACGCATGTTTTTAACTTTTGAGGTGTAAATGCTCTAATGCTCTAAATATAACTTTTGTTGTGTGAATACTTCAGCCTACTACCAATTACTGAATCTGAGAGAGCCTAAGCGCTTTGAGTCCTATGGGAGAAAAGCGCTATAGAAATGTTATTGTATTGTATTGTATAAAAAGACCTGTGGCTGCTGAGGTGATACAGTGGATCCGTGATCCCTCAAAGTATCACGGAGGCGATGTGGACCCATGTAAATGACGGTCAATTCAAGGGTAAGTGCTTCTTCCTCACCCTTCTGAGGATACTGGCGTGGAATTATAGCAAGGTAAGTATCCCTGGTTAATTTAGAATAAAGGACTTTTTTCGTTGTCGTGTTTTTATTTCTTTTTTTACTCTTTGTGCAAATGGGTACATTGGCTTCAATTCATCAAAGGGTGTTTGATAACAAAATCCCAGTCCTTAAAATACTGCATTCGGTATTTTACACTTCACTGTGCTAATTCATCAATATTTTCACATGTGTGGTAGAGGTTCGTTAAGTTACCGGAATACTAGGCTTCAATTCATCAAAGGCTGTCCAATAACAGCAGAGACAGTGCAGAGCAGCTTGGAATGTCTCTGTGTTGTTACAAGCTGCCTTATGGCCCATACTCACGAGGGACTTTTGTCGCCTCAACACGCGGCGCGCGCGTGTTGCGGCGACAGGTCGCCCGTGAGTATGGGCCGTCGCACGCGCGCGCGCCCCCGAACTGTCACCCGTCGCTATGTCGCCATGCGATTGAAACTTTCAATCGCATGGCGACAGTCGCCGCTGCCCCCCCGCCGCAACTGTCGCTAGTCCGCGTGAGTACGCGGACTAGCGACAGCAACCTCCATTGAGGTTCACAGACCTTCCGGTGAGCTTCCGGCGGGGGGAGGAGGAACGTCAGCGACAGCTTCCGCCTTGCCGCTGGTCCCTCTTCCGCATGTGTACGCGGAGGGACCTGGCGAGAAGCTGTCGCCGGCCTGTCGCCCACACGCTCACGTGTGCTGGCGACAGGCGAGTTTTGCAGCCCGTGAGTACGGGCCATTACAATAGAAGGCATCCAGACATCCCTTTAGATGTAAACATTTCTTATATTTACTGTTTTTTATACTGCCTCTGCTGCTCTGAATCTGTCCATCAGTCTTTCTTAACATTTTACTTAATTGCCACAACTTAGATTAACTTCTCAGAGACATTAAAAATGCCATGCTTGTTGATTTCACAACTAGCAACTTTGCATTTTCAAACTGGGACTCAAAGGGTTACACCACCGAAGGGAACCTGGAAAATATGTTTTGCCCCGTTCTCTCTGCTCACTGCCTGGGGGGGGGGGTCTGTTTCACTGGAGAAGCCTGTGTGACCCATCAGCCACACTTGCAGGAGAACAGGGGCTGTTTCTTATTGGCTGCCTGCTCCTGTTAATCATGAGGACATCCACAGAAAGGCATTCGAAGCTAGTTACCGACAGGGGAGAGCTGGAGATAATCACCGAATGTGTTAGCGAATGCTGTAAGCTTGATGAATTGGCATTTGCTTACATTTTACTGACATGTGTGGAGATAATCACCGCACAAGGCAGTAATTTATCTCATTGCTCTGTAATTTCAGCTTTTCATGCGGTAACAGCTTCGATGAATTAACATTTTCTTAAGCGCTCCACAAAGTCAGCTGTTTTTAGCATTACTGCATGCAGTAATGCTTGATGAATTGAAGCCTATATACCCCTGTACCCTTTTCACCTGGGGAGGACCTCCGTGGATTTGCTTGTTGAAGGGGAAGTGGTCCCACAAAGGGGGCATGGCGCCAGAGCCGGGACAAGGTCCTCCAGCACCCAAGGCTGAGACACCAAAGTGCGCCCCTCCATCCCTGCCACCCCAGCCATAACACACTGATTGCTATTAGACTAAGAGACGCCACAGGGCCCACAACCTCCCCAACACCTTAATATGTAGTTATCTGGCTTGCAGTCACTGCCATGTATCCCCTTTTCTTATTTCTTTCTGCTTCAAACACAATTAGGAATGACAGCTGAATGAATTCTGCGCCCCCTCTTACATTGCGCCCTGAGGCTGGAGCTTCTCCAGCCTATGCCTCGGCCCGGCCCTGCATGGCGCACTGGGTGACTGTCAGCAAGGGGGGTGTAGCCTCAACCTCCCGCAGCGGCAGAGCAGGATGGGAAGCTAAAAGGAGGGGCAGCGGGGACAGCGGCACGGAGGGGGGCCAGAACCCCCCTCCCTCTCCTAGGTCCCCTCCTTCTGCCTCTCCGCCACACCATATAGTACCGACAACTGCAGGCTCGGCGGGCGGATAATTACTCACCTCACTTCCACATTCCACACGTCAGTCGCCACAACTCTCCGCCTTCAATGCCGCCCACTGTGCTTCAGCATAATCGGAAGTAAAGTGGGCAGCATTGAAGGCGGAGAGTTGTGGCGACTGACACTGCGCTCCAGTGCTTGGAAAGCGGCAGTGAAGTGAGCAATTTTCCACCCGCCCGCCAAGCCTGCAGTTGCCATTACTATATGGCGGGTGGAGAGGCAGAAAGAGGGGACCCAGGTAGGGGGTTTTCTGGCCCACCTCCGTGCTGCTGTCCCTCCTTCTAGCGCTGCTTCCCATCCTGCTCTGCCGCTGCGGGGGGTCGTGGCGACACACCCTCGCTGTCAGTCACCCGGTGTACTCTATGGTAGGAACGCCCCTGTGTGGGACCACTTCCCCTTTAACAAGCGGATCCACAGATGTCCTCACCAGGTGAAAAGGGTACAGGGGTATATAGCACCCCTTACCCATTTCCACAAAGAGTTAAAAAAGAAATAAAAACACGACAACAAAACAAGTCCTTTATTGTTCTAAATTAACCAGGGATACTTACCTTGTGATAATCCCATGCCATTATCCTCCGAAATGGTCCCACGCACCCGCCCAACTCCCGGGGCTGAATGGCTGTAGACAGCCTCTGCAATCTGTATTGCATAAGCTGGAAACACGAAAATTGTTTTCTGAAACAAGAATTTTCGGCAAACAGTGCCACAAACAAAATGGCTGCTGGGGAATCCCCGTTCCCAGGAGGCCACCTCAATGTCAAAATGAGCATTATTTTACATGAATGGGTGGGTCCAGGGGACCAGGGCACCTCCTGCTCTGGTCACCTGGACCCACCATCTATTTGAAAAATGTCTGGTCTCGCCACTCTAGTGTGGCCTTCAGCGATTGGGGATTTCCCAGCGGCCATTTTGAATGCATCACTGTTTGCCGAAATTTCTTGTTTCAAAGGCAAAATTTTCATGTTCCCAGCCTCTGCTATACAGTTGCAGAGGCTGACTGGGACCATTCAGTGGCGGGAGTTCGTCGGTGTGGGAGGGTGATGGGATGTCCTAGAGGATGCTGGCGTGGGACCACTCCTGAGGATACTGACTTGGGATTATCACAAGGTAAGTATCCCTGGCTAATCTAGAACAATAAATGAATTTTTTTCGTTGTCGTGTTTTGTTTTTTTGTTTTTTTTAACTCTTTGTGGAAATGGGTAAGGGGTACTGTGTACCCCTATACTCATTTCTCCTGGGGAGGGGGCAGCCTCCGGGGATCCGCTTGTTAAAGGGGACCCCCGGATGGCACCATGAACCCCACCAGGACGTTGGCAGCTCCCACCTCCTCCTAAGGCACCGGAGGTGGGGAAGAGCCCCTTGTCCATGAATTGGACAAGGGCTCTGGGGGAGAGGGGGAGGCTTGGCTGCCCCTCTCCTCCAGAGCCCCCCCATACCATGGACCATGCGGGCTGGTACAGTTTAGGGTGCAAAGCTCCACGTGGCCGGGACTCCGCATTCTGGCTATCCCAGCTTGCATGGGGGACAAGGGGTTACAGAGGCTCTGTAGGGGGGACCCCACGCTGGCTGTTTTCATGAAAAGTATACAATATGTATACAGAACTCGGAATGCAGTAACCTGTACTGCAGCAGTGTCATTTTACACAGTTAAAAAACATTTTTCCTATGAAACTTTGAAATCGATTTGCTCAAAAACTATAAGGTCTTTTCACAAATTTGTTTTTACCTTGTTCCTATTCATCTGCTTAACATACATGCCAAATTTGGTGATTTGGTGATGATAGCATGTACGGGGGCTTTACAATTAACCGCGGAATTTGACACTATTGACTTCAATGGAAAACCGAATTCGATACTCGGAACTGCCGAATTTTCGAGTTTCCAGTGTGTACTCGGAACTGCCAAATTCCAATGTCAAACTCGAAATTCGGAATCCAAGAGCTCAGCCCTAATGGAAAGTAAGGTGCTGTGACATTTAACACAGCACCACAAATAATAGCATATAATAATAAAAGCATAAAAAGTATATGATTTAAAAAGAGTTCACGGGTACTTTAGGGACAATTGTGTGTCCGAAACATGTCGGCAGCTGGTATTATGTTTTTTTACCTGACTTAATAAAGATTTCACATGTAGATTGTAGAACACAGCCTAACTGTATCTCACATATAAACACACAGAACTGAAGCTGTTCATTCATTTTAATTGTATAACATTTTAATTAGCAATCAACATACCTGAATCTGACGATGAGTAATCTCCACAGGAGCCATTTAGTGCATCATCTAAAGATCCTGTAGACTTGGTGTGTGGGGCCAACTTTTCCAACTCATCAAAAGCTTCCTGGACACTGTCACCGAACTCAGACATTGGAGATGGTTTATTGGTTTCACTCACAATGCTGGATCCTGAAAACACTGGGAGAAATAACCCATCATCTCAGATGAATAAATTAAGTACTTATTAATACATCTGCTGTGCTACAAGAAAACAATATTTTATACCTGCTATGTAGAGTAACAAGAATAGAAGCTGAAGTCGGTACATAAATATTTGTTGGTCATCTCTCCATGATCTCTGTTGTAATAAGAACAATATTATCCCCAGGATCATTGCAGTTTTGCAAACCAAATAGTGTCCTGCTAGAGTTGCTTATCAGCGGTCCAGCTTCACTCAATTGTCTGAGTTATGCATTAGGCTTAGGTTACTACAGTTGGTAAAGCTACATTGAGGATTAGTGTTAAGGGAGCCATACACTAGGCGACCAACCAATCGACCATCCAATTCGATAATTATAATCGAATAGGATGAAAATTGGTGCTGCCAAGTGCATGCCCGACCGACAAAGCTGGCGAGATGGACAGACACCTTGCAGAAGCTGCTACAGGACAGGTAATGTATAAATGCACGACACTGGATACATTTATACATTTTGGGGGCAGCGGCGGGGCGGACAGCGGCTGCTCAGCCGATTCCCTGATCATTTCATGCTGAAATCGGACGGGAATCGGCCTGTAGTGTATGGGCAGATTTGATTAGAGACAAATTTATCTCTAATCAGTTTCGATTAGAGATAAATTTGTCTCTTGGTCGAATCTGCCCATACTCGTTCTAATGTATGGGCACCTTTAGTGTAAATGAGGAGTTACATTTAAGGTGGCCATACACTTATAGATTTGAAGCAGATTTGAGCATCAGATAGATTTCTGTCACATGCCTGTTAAGTCGAATCTGACAGGAATCTATCTGATGTGTGCCACACACTAGGAACAGTTTTCAAATAGATTTCAGAATGAAATCTACTGGAAATCTATTGGAAATCGATATAAATGCATTATCGGAGCATTAGATCCAATGCAACTCTATGGGTCATCAATCTGCTACCAGCGGCAGATCGACCTAGATTTTCCATCCTGTCAGATCAAATCGATCAAAATCGGCCAAAAAATCAATACATTTTAATTAGATCGATCAATGGCTGAAATCAACCACTATATGGGTCCCTTTAGTGTAAGTCCCCTTGCGCACTTGCACTCTGCATCGCACCACGTTACTATTCACCGCCGCACCCCCACTGCAACATTCATGCAAGTCTATGGAGGCTTGCACACTTCACGCAATGTGACGCAGTGCATCGGAAGTATACAAGTCACAGCAATACCGATGCAAAGGCTGCAGCGTATTACCACATTAACTGTGCCTACCGCATTATGAAGTAATGCAAGTCAAGGGGTGACGCAGTAAGTGTGCACAACGGGCTTGCGGTGCGACACAGCGCGCATGCGTGGACCAATGGGAATCCCAGTGATGTACTTCCTGCTCAGCAGGGAGAACGTCACTAGCTGGGGGGCAGCGCTATGCATATGAACCTGTCGTAGAACCATGGCCCAGGGTCATATGAAGTATGATTTCTGTGGTGCTTGCAGCACAATTAATAGGTGTGCAACCAGCCTAATGGTTTAACAACCTTGCCGGACATAAGAAAATTGTGTTGCAATTCAGTCTTGCAGTAGTTACTGGAAACTAATGATGAGCAACCGGGATTACCCGTTAGGTCTTGCACCAAATTGGACTTTCCTCGCGTACTGAACTTTTCCTTGCGGTATTTTCATGAAGCAAGTGGTAACTTTTTCACAATGGAGAGAGACACTGCTGCAATTATGTAGCGTTGTACTTGTTATCAATCTGATGTTCCACCATAAAGTTTTCCACCATCAAGCAATGTATGTACAGTAGAATTAGTTGTTTTTGTGCATTCAGGACAACATTCCTGTACCTTTTGGAAAATTATTTAAAAAAAAAACTAAAAGAAAAAAAATAAAGTATGATTAAAATATGAAACAGACTGCATGTATTTCATATATCAATTCTCATGTGCCCAAGACTGAATCTGATCAGAAAAGAGGCGGAGGGTGTTATCAAACCTGATGAAAAGCTAACATTATGCACAGCAGCATCTCATAGAAATGGGCAGACTCTGCTGGGAAAATTCAAGACAAAAGCACGATGTGGCAAGACAGTTCAAAGCATATTGCACCTGTCAAAATGTCTGTCATTTTCTATAGAAGTGTATCATTCTCCGAATCAAAGGAGAAACTCAAGCAAAGTCACTCAAGACAACACATTACTTTGTTTCCTGCTTCAAGCCAACTCCCCCATGTGAACACTATTTAACACCATGTTAAAGATTGCCAAGAAGGATTAGACAATAGGAAGGTCTCCGTCATTGTCAAGGACAGTTACACTTTAAAGAGGATGCTGAAAAAAAGGTTAAAATGGGTCAACAAGCAATTGGCGACAATGAAATTCAGAGGGAAGTGCTTAAAATCGCAAGAAGAAGACAACGCATTGCCAGATTGTCAAAAATAAATAAATAAAAAAATAAATAATCACCAGCGTCAGTTATACTTTTTGTCTAGGTCTTCTATGTGTAATGCCAACATAATTATTTAAGACCTTGACACAGACATTGAGACCCATGCAGTACAAGTCGCACCATTTTTAAAATAGAAAGTTTGTTATGCAAAGAAAATATTATTAGAATTAACTGTTAGTGTTCTTAAGCTACAAACACACACAGGAGTTTTATTGCCTTAAATGAGTGTTCACAACGGTCTTGGGCAAAAATCTAGTGTTTATACACGTGTCTACCAATATGGCTGGTGAGGTTGTTAGTGATCTGTCCTGCTGGGTGGCAATTTATTAGGGAACTTCTAAATGATTGTAATAGCTTCACCAATCCATGATCATGGTCAGGAAAAGCACTGTTGTGATAAGCATTATATTTAGAAAGACTGGTTCTGCTGGTTCAGTGGGAGGTTTTGCAAAATCTGACAACACCTAGGCCAAACTCCAAGATGGAATATTGCAAGGCAGCTGTCATGATCGCTGCTGCAGCAGGTATTGCTGGAAGTAGTAGTGCTGCAGCTCAGGTAGTTCTGATCTCTTTCCATGCAAGCTGCATAGCTTTGTCTGCCTTTCCCTGCTGTCAGCTTGTGACTGATTATCATTCACCTGTGTGGGAATCTGCATGTCTGCTCCCATTGGATGACCTCAGTATAAAGATCTGCTTCCTGCAGGACTCCTCGGGTTTTCATAGCTTCAGTTTAAGCCTGTCTTGCTGTCGCTTCAGCCCCCGATCGTGTTTCTTGTTCTAAAGATACTTTGCTGGTCTTTGCATCATATATTGGTTCATTGCCAATATATATGCATACCAGCACGTTTATTATTTTCCTTGTATTCGTGTTACGTTGATACATCAGTGTCGCTGATGTATACGTACACGAACTGTTTATATCCTGTGTGCAGTTAGTCAGCTTCCAGCACGTTTTGGTAGGTTGCGCGTACCGTGATCACCCGTGCTGAGGTAGTTACCCTGCTCCTGGTTCTGTTTGTGGATTGCGTTCATCTCTGCGAAGAGATAACGAATCCTTCTGAATCCTGTTCTGTTACCGTTTGTGGATTGCGTTCATCTCTGCAAAGAGATAACGAATCCTTCTGAATCCTGTTCTGTTACCATTTGTGGATTGCGTTCATCTCTGCGAAGAGATAGCGAATCCTTCTGAGTCCTGTTCCCTGTATTGCTCCAGTCTAAGTCAGTGTTCCTGCTTATGTCATATATCGGTTCATTGCCGATATATACATATGTTAGTCAGACGTTACAAATAGTTTCATTGATAGCTGTAATTGTAATACGCTAGGAAAACATACTTATTGTATTTTTGTCTGTGTTACGTTCATCTATCTTGATCCTGCTATTTCCTGACTATCCTGTCCTGTCTTTGTGAGGCACGCCATCGCTGCAAACGCATTGGCTGCCTCATTCCAGTCTGTCTTGTTGTGGACGCTTGCTGTCACTAAGTAGCGGCTAGCTAGCAAGCGTTCATTCTGTCTACCTGTCCTGATCTCCTCAGTTCTGGTTTATGCGCTCAGCGCTACCTTGCGCTGAGACGTTATCGCAAAAGTATTGTTTGTGGCTGTCGGATCTGCACCGGCTCTGTGCGCCACAATCTCCTTTTGGAGTCAGTCCTCCCCTCCACTATACTAGGGATAGCCTGTTTCCTTGTGCTAGTGTGTGTTCCTCCTCCACGTCAGCTCATGCGTTGCATGCTGACTGTGGAGAATACACCACCAAGCCTTACATTATGAAAACCCCATTACCAATCCCCATTGTGGGGGGGATTCCCAGAAAGTATGACACTGTTAATTATGGTTCCTGTTCCTTTAAGAAATTTGAAGAACTTAACTCTGAAACAGAAAATGAGTTTTTCTCTGAATGTGCCAGGTTCCTGGCCAATCCCGATCTCCAAGCGACTCCTGTTTCAACCTGGGCACTCCAATTAAGTTATATTTTGTTTAAAGGGGAATTATTTCAGTGGGCATTTGATGTTCTCAATCATTCCGATTTAAAAGAGAGACCGCTGGAATTTCTAGCGTTTGTGATCCATAACTGGTTGCGCATAGATCCATTGCCTTTTCCTCTAAATGAACTCCTGGCAGCAGGCCAATCAGCTTCCCCTTCAATTGTTTGCAAAAATGATCAGCAAGCAGAGAGTGTTCCTGATAATTTTCCTGCAGCTTTGAATAAATCACCAAAGGCAGCAGGGTCTAAGGCCAAACGCAAACGTTATAAGAAACGTGTACGATCTGCAGAGTCGTTATCCTTAGCGACTGAGATCTATAATGAGATTCTGCCATTAACAGATAATGAAATGCAATTGTCTTTCAGGGGAGTTAAATAGACTTATGAAACTACTAATGAACTTTCCTCCCTGGCTAGGGAAAATAAAGATTTTTGTTTAAAAGAATTATCTGAGTATGATTATGAGGAGATATTACAGAGTATTGAACAAATCAACTTATTTGTGAACCAAGGGAAGTTTGCATACACTACAGTTCAACACTTGCTACAGGTATTGGAGATTCTTAAGAATAAGGAATCTGCCGATCACCTGCTAATTAACCCTATACATGTGCCTGCCACAATCATATCTGCCAACTGTGATCAGCCTAAATGTTTCGCTGTTAAGTATGCATGGGATCCTCCATTCGAGAGGGGAGAGATGGAAGCCCTGGTCTGTGAATGGAAGAATGATTCAAGTTCATTTTGTCAATTTTACAGTGCAAAAAGTGAAATGGTATTGAATGCATGCATTAAGTCAGCCTATAACCTAATAGAGACTGGTGTGTGTAGGTATGACTGTGTGGCTCCTTTGATTGATGTGTGGGAACTGATTTTGGATGATTTTTATGTGACTCCTTAATTCGCAAATATGGCGTTCTGACCCGCCTGCTTCAGCACCTTTCGCTGATTCAGCAGGTGATCCGGAGCTCTTTTTGTGTGAAATTGAAGTTCCTGCAATTCCACCCTGTACCATGGATAACTCAGTGTTACTTTCCAGTAAAACAGAAGCCACTGATACTTTCTTAACCTTGCCCTGCACAAATTTCTCAGCAGAGAATCCAGAGGTCCTGCTGACTTCCGAGTCCAGTCTAGCCAGTACTCAGGAGTCTTTGTTCAGTGAAACAGACACCAGAAAAATCTTGCCTGCCTCTGCAAACACTTCTGCAGAAATTACCTGTGTTAATAAAGTTCAACTCCTGTCTGATCCAGCAGATGCCAATAGATGCACTACATCAGTTTCCGAGTCCCAGCAATCCTGTCTAGAAACCTCAGAACCCCAGCATCTGAATTTTCCAATTTTACAAATGAATGGTGATTCAGATGCGCAAACATTGTGTCTTGATCTTCCTGTTTCTACACCTCGCTCTAGTTTTGTGAATAGCTCAGAGCATCTGCTATGTGAACCTGAAATCGCAGAATTATTACCTTGTTCAGAAAATGTTCCAGTAAATTTGCCCTGTATCGTGAATAGCTCAGAGCATCTGCTATGTGAACCTGAAATCGCAGAATTATTACCTTGTTCAGAAAATGTTCCAGTAAATTTGCCCTGTATCGTGAATAGCTCAGAGCATCTGCTATGTGAACCTGAAATCGCAGAATTATTACCTTGTTCAGAAAATGTTCCAGTAAATTTGCCCTGTACCATGAATTGTGCAGTAGATCTCTCCAATGAAACTCAGGTCACAGAATCATTATGCTGTCCAGCAGGTGCTTCCATGGTTTTGCCCTGCAATATGGACTGTTCAGTGATCCTGTCCAGTGAAGCTGTGGTCGCAGAGTCTTATGCTTCACCCAGTACTTTGGATACTTCAAACCCTCTAGCAGAGGAGTCTGAGGCACTGCTTACCTCAGTTGGTGTTGCAGTAATATTCACTTGTCTAGCAGCTGTTTTGGAATTACAGTCTGCTCTAATAAAACTTGATGAATTTCTGCCTAGCAAAGTAAAGCCATTGAAATATTGGCCTCGTCAGCAAGTGTGTTAGATACCTTGCCCTGTACACAGTCTGATTTAACCAATGTTGTTGAGTCCCTCTCCAGTGTTGTAACAGCCGAGGAACTCCAGCCCTGTCCTCTGAATGTTTCAGAAGTCTTGCCCTGTAACATGGATAATTCTGATTCTCTGGTCAAAATAATAGAAATCTCAGAATTTCAGTCCGGTCTGATGAGTGTTCCTGAAACCCAGCCCTGTATCCTGAAAGATTCTGGTTCTCTGGCCGCTGTGGCAGAGGTTCCAGAGTCCCCTTCCTGTCCAGGGAATTCCTCAGTTTTGCCTAGTCCAGTGGGGGCTGCTGCAATACTGACTTGTTCTGCAGCGCCTCATGAGCTCCAATCCAGTGTATTAGATGAGTCTCTGTCCAGTCCAGAGGTAGTTGTGGAGTCCCTATCTGGTTCAGTGCATACATCAGAAGATTTGTCCTGTCTTGTTAGTGCCCCTGAATCTGATTTGTTACTGACTTTGCTGGAATCAGCGACATCTAAGTCTGATCCTGCATTCTCGTGTAAAAGTCCAGTAGTTGCGAAGTCTAGTCATGATGATTTTTTTTTGGCCAGTCCTGGTTTTGGTCCTGTCTTGGCTGACCCTGAGGCTCACAGTTCCTTGACATGCCCAGAGGTTTCTCTTGTGCCAGTGTGCCCAGATGTTCTTTGTGTGCCAGAATGCCCAAGTGTGTCTAAGGTGTTAGCGTGCTCTGATGCTTCCTTAGTGGGAACATGCTCTGATGTTGCCAGTCTGCCTGCATGCCCAGAAATGGCTCTGGTCCCTGAAAGCCCTGATCTTGATGTTTGTCCTTGTGGCCCTGACTCGGGAATTGCCCTAGGTTCCATAGGGGTTCTTGATAGTTCTCCATGTGAGCCTAAGGGGCATTCTGACCTATGGGGATCTCTTTGGAGCTTCAAGGTGTTCTGGGAGGTCTCTGAGAAAACTTGTCCTGGTGCCTTGGACTAGTTCAACAGTGGGTTTTGTGTTGGTAAAGACAGTCCCGGTGGGCATTGCAAAGGCTTTGGTGTTTTTGAACGGTTCCTGGAAGGCGGTGGGTATCGCTCAGGGAGTTTCGGAGGGCTTTCTTCTGGAAATCATGGTTCTGATGGGTGTCACACTGGAGCTTGTAGTACTGATGGGCATGGTTCTGTAGGTTCTGGTTCTGATGGGTCCAGTCTTGTGGGGACTGATTCTGGAATTCGGTCTTGCCGGGCTGTCCCGGTCATCATGAATTATCAGTCAGACTGTTTTGTTGGGAATTTCAGTTTTGAAAAGCGTCTGGAATCCGCTTTTAAGGGCGGGGGTACTGTCATGATCGCTGCTGCAGCAGGTATTGCTGGAAGTAGTAGTGCTGCAGCTCAGGTAGTTCTGATCTCTTTCCATGCAAGCTGCATAGCTTTGTCTGCCTTTCCCTGCTGTCAGCTTGTGACTGATTATCATTCACCTGTGTGGGAATCTGCATGTCTGCTCCCATTGGATGACCTCAGTATAAAGATCTGCTTCCTGCAGGACTCCTCGGGTTTTCATAGCTTCAGTTTAAGCCTGTCTTGCTGTCGCTTCAGCCCCCGATCGTGTTTCTTGTTCTAAAGATACTTTGCTGGTCTTTGCATCATATATTGGTTCATTGCCAATATATATGCATACCAGCACGTTTATTATTTTCCTTGTATTCGTGTTACGTTGATACATCAGTGTCGCTGATGTATACGTACACGAACTGTTTATATCCTGTGTGCAGTTAGTCAGCTTCCAGCACGTTTTGGTAGGTTGCGCGTACCGTGATCACCCGTGCTGAGGTAGTTACCCTGCTCCTGGTTCTGTTTGTGGATTGCGTTCATCTCTGCGAAGAGATAACGAATCCTTCTGAATCCTGTTCTGTAACCGTTTGTGGATTGCGTTCATCTCTGCAAAGAGATAACGAATCCTGTTCTGTTACCATTTGTGGATTGCGTTCATCTCTGCGAAGAGATAGCGAATCCTTCTGAGTCCTGTTCCCTGTATTGCTCCAGTCTAAGTCAGTGTTCCTGCTTATGTCATATATCGGTTCATTGCCGATATATACATATGTTAGTCAGACGTTACAAATAGTTTCATTGATAGCTGTAATTGTAATACGCTAGGAAAACATACTTATTGTATTTTTGTCTGTGTTACGTTCATCTATCTTGATCCTGCTATTTCCTGACTATCCTGTCCTGTCTTTGTGAGGCACGCCATCGCTGCAAACGCATTGGCTGCCTCATTCCAGTCTGTCTTGTTGTGGACGCTTGCTGTCACTAAGTAGCGGCTAGCTAGCAAGCGTTCATTCTGTCTACCTGTCCTGATCTCCTCAGTTCTGGTTTATGCGCTCAGCGCTACCTTGCGCTGAGACGTTATCGCAAAAGTATTGTTTGTGGCTGTCGGATCTGCACTGGCTCTGTGCGCCACAATCTCCTTTTGGAGTCAGTCCTCCCCTCCACTATACTAGGGATAGCCTGTTTCCTTGTGCTAGTGTGTGTACCTCCTTCACGTCAGCTCATGCGTTGCATGCTGACTGTGGAGAATACACCACCAAGCCTTACAGCAGCATGAGATTTAGGGGTCGCTTCATAAAGCATTACCGCATTTGGCAATTTAGAAAACAGCTGATGTTGCCACGCACTTAGGAAAATGTCAATTCATAAAGGCTGTTATCGCATGAAATTACCGAGCAGTGGGGTAAATTACCGACCTGTGCAGTAAATACCTCAACACTTGTCAGTAAATGTCAATTCATAAAGCTAGAACATGCGGTAAAGCCACAAAACAAGTCTACTTTAAAGTGGTGAAAAGAATGCAGAGTCTGTGCGAGGAGACTGTGCTGGGAGCAGTGACTCACAAGCAGAAGCAGAGAGAACTATGACGGACAGGAGCAGGAAGCCAATAGAAACGGCCCCTGTGTTCTTTTGTTCTTTATATGTATTTATCTTGCTTAAAGTGAACCTAAAGCCACGGAAAAAAAATGAGATGAACTCATCTGGGGCTTCCCTCAGCCCCCTGCAGCCGATCGGTGCCCTCGCAGCTCCGCTCCGATGCTTCTGCACCCGCAATAGCAGCATAGGGGGCGATATACAAGCTGGGAACGCGAACAATCACTCGCGTTCCCATGCCTGTCGGCCGGTGACGGCCAAACCGGAAGTGTTCGCCGGCGTGTGCAGAAGCATCGGACCGGAGCTGCGAGGGCACCGATCGGCTGCACGGGGCTGAGGGAAGGCTGAGGGAAGACCCAGGTGAGTTTATCTCATTTTTTTTCCGTGGCTTTAGGTTCACTTTAAAGGTGAACTTAAGCCTAAACAAACATACAGTCATTAAGTTACATTAGTTATGTTAATTAAAATAGATAGGTAATATAATCTCTTACCCATCCTGTTTTAAAGGAACAGGCAAATGTTTGATTGCATGGGAGCAGCCATCTTTTTGGTTGAAAGGAGGTGACAGGGAGTATGAGACAGTTCCAACTGTCCTGCGTCCTGATCACCCCTCCCAGCTGCGTGCGCTAGAACAACAATATCAGAAATCCCATCATGCTTTGCACAGCATCAGGGGAAAATGCCAGGACAGTTTTCATCTGTGCAGCTAAAAATGAGGCTTGGGTAAGAAAAACAAAGTTCTGATGATGTGAAACTGTTAAAGAAATACCAAGCCTTTTCAGTGCTGCTGAGTACATTTTTAGTCTGGAGATTCACTTTAAGGAAGCTCTGTACCTCCAGTGCCCACACTCACTGCATTCCCATCATATAGTTGCATAGTTAATTTGGTTGACAAAAGACATCCATCCTTCGAATGACAGGGAACTCCAGATCTAGCATATTTGTATTCAATGCCAATTTATTCTCATTGGTTTAGCCCAACTAACCAATGGGTATTTTTGGCAGCTTATTCCCAAAAAACCTACCGATGCTTTTTTTGTCCTGATCAGTGGGAATCCCTAGCAGAAACACTTTTGTTATTCAAGATTGTATTTACTACTGCCATAATGTGCAGTATTAACCCATGACTGGAGAAAAAAAAATCCGTTTGCAGTTCCATTAAGTTGAAAAAGTCACACCTCAAGCTTACTTGAATCTCAAACCACAAGTGACATATAACCCAGAAGTGCTCCCTCCGACATCATCCCCAGCAGGGCAAGCCAGATTACGTAATTTAAGAGACCAGAGCTTCAAAAAGACAGATGCAGCACACACCTTCTGTTTAATCAACAGACAGGAATATTTCAAGCAAGTAGATTTAGCAAAACACAGAAGAATATTGCTACCAACATGTGGGTGGCACATCAGCCATGAAGTATCCATGAAGATGTCTATCAGGTATCAAAAATATTACAAAGCTGCAGAATGTGGGCATGGCCAAGCTCTGGAACATAGCAGCCACACCTTCTTAGAGCTAAGACTTGATGCAACTATAGGCACAGATTAGTAAGAGAGAAGGCTGCAGCAGGAACCTCTCACAACCACAATATGCAGAAATGGAGTGGTATTGTATGCCTGCTTGAGACATTAGTGCCTTAACACTTCTCCAAGACACTCCAATAGGGCACTGTGAGCACTGTGTTTGGTACCAGCTCACATTACCTGCTATCTCCACAAGTCCCTCATCAAAAGAAACTCTCAGAGACCAGGTGGGTTAGAGCTAGTGTAGGCACCAAAACAGCACAGAACCACAAGACCACTTGGCAGAACAACTAATGGTAGGGAAAAAAGAAACAACTTCTAAGCATACTGTAGACACAAGGGCACCTCCAGGTTTTATCACTAAAATGGGATTTAGGAGTCTTTACTGGGTATAACTCTAGTGCCCAGTGCCATAAAAAGACTGAATCCCAATTGGTCAAGCAATACTGTAAGCTCCTGCAGTGCCGACAGACTCTTATCCACATCAATCAATCTAAACCAGTCAATAAACTCTCAAAAAGATAGTGTCCTCTTCCACTTCTGTAACAAACTGTGGGTGGGAGGTGGTTATTGCGGCAGAGTTCCATGTGGATTAGGGCCCTGAATGTGAGTAACATTGATGTTTTTACATGTGGAACTTGCCTTCTATTAAACAAAGTGGATATTGCCATTGATTTGTCCCCTGTATTGATTTATTACACACTTCTCTAAAGTGTATTACAGAAGTGAAAGAGGACATGGACATATACCAACACTTTCTTTCAGAGAGCTTATTTGACTGGTTTAAATTGACGAGAGTCTACCAGCACTGCAAGAGCTAACAGTGAAGAAACAACATCTGCCACCTTTACATAAACTCCTGGACCTAACGCCTCACCTCAAGATACATTATCAGCCTCACCAGTCACCCTTTCATTACCAATGCTTATTAGTGAGCAGAAGCTATCGTGTCAAACATTACTGCTACGTCCAATTGGCTGCTGCATGCAGCTGTGGCCGATTGTGCGCTCCGGCACAATCCGATGCCGCCGCCCGTTAGCCCGGAAATCAATGAACGGGAACGCAGTTCCCATTCATTGATCTAAGTCCCCGTTAGAAAGACCGATGGCTTCTATGAGAAGCCACGATCATTCTAAGTTCTAGGTCCCCTATGCACTTCCTGACTGTAAGTGTACATGTTACACTTGCAGGATGCATTAAAAAAATTACTGAGGCCATCTTATGGCCAAATAGTAAAACTACATCTACATACATTTTTTATAATAAACAGACACACAATCACATTTAAAATTATCTGTTTACCTCCCACATTCTCCCAAAAAATACCCAGATAAAATTTTTAATTTAAGAATAATAAGAAGTGCTGCCCTTTCCTGCTGTGTACACAAATTTTAATCAAACTACACTGAATAGCCAGTATCTATGATCCTGTAAATTACAATGTATTTGACGATATTGCAAAACTTGTGAGATATTCCATGCTCAGGATGCTGAGCTGGTCTCTTATTACAAAACTGGTTCATTTGTAGCGATATAACCATGGGAGTCCGCACGTATGGCAAAGTGGGTCATGCGCACTCCCCTGGCCAGCTGCTGCCCCCCAGCCACCCAAATACGGAAGTGGCCGGCCACCCACCCTGGGGTGGCAGTGGAGAGAGAAAAGGGAGCGTGTGGTAAGCGGTGGGGAAGGGGGGGGGGAAGTCTCCCCCCCCTTCCCTCACCTTTGGGGCTCCCCCTCTCTCTCGCTCCCCCCTTTAGAAATTAGCGGTGCGGGCGGCAGCGGCTGGGACACTTGCTCTATCCTCCGGCGTGAGTGACTCTCTCTCTGTGCGCCACTGCTCTGGTCTGGACTAGACCAGAGCAGTGGCACACAGATACAGAGCTCACTCGCGCTGGAGGATAGAGTAAGTGTCCCTCCCGCACCGCTGAGCCTGGGGGGTCCCTGTCACTACCTAACCTGGGGGGTCCCTGTCACTGTCTAACCAGGTGGGTCCCTGTCACTAACTAACCTGGGGGTGCCTGTCACTAACTAAACTGGGGGCTCCTGTCACTAACTAACCTGGGGGGCTCCTGTCACTACATACACAGGGGGGGGGGCCCTGTCACTACCTAACCTGGGGGGCACCTGTCTCTTCCTAAACTGGGGGTCCCTGTCACTACCTAACCTGGGGGGTCCCTGTCACTACCTAACCTGGGGGCCCTTGTGACTACCTAACCTGGGGGGTCCCTGTCACTACCTAACCTGGGGGGCGCCTGTCATTACCTAACCTGGGGAGCTCTGTCACTACCTAACCTGGGCGGTTCCTGTCCCTACCTAACCTGGGGGATCCCTGTCACTACCTAACCTGGGGGGCACCTGTCACTACCTAAACTGGGGGTCACTGTTACTAACTAACCTGGGGGGCTCCTGTCACTACATACACAGGGGGGGTCCCTGTCACTAGCTAATCTGGGAGGCACCTGTCACTACCTAAACTGAGGTCCCTGTCACTACCTAACCTGGGGGGCTCCTGTCAATACATACACTGGGGGGTCCCTGTCACTACCTGAACTGGGGGGCACCTGTCACCACATACACTGGGGGATCCCTGTCACTACCTAAACTGGGGGGCACCTGTCACTACATGCACTGGGGGACTCCTGTCACTACCTGAACTGGGGGGCTCCTGTCACTACCTAAACTGGGAGGCTCCTTGTGCTACCTAAACTAGGGGGCACCTGTCACTACCTAAACTATCTAGGCCAGCCAGCCCAGCATCACCACCAGCCAACCAGCCCAAAATCACTGTCAAAAAGGCCACAGCATCATCGCCAGCCCGGCCACAGCATCACCGCCAGCCAGGCCACAGCATAACTGCCAGGCCTTTCAGCCCACACATCATCCCCAATCCAGCCAAAAACAGTATTGCCAGGCCAGCCAGGCACATCAGCCAGTAGAGGAGAATTCAGAAGCCAGGTGAGAGGGGTCTACCATATTAAGGGGGCATTCTGCCTATTTATGTAAAATGATGTCTATTTATGTGCCTCATGACTGCTGAATTTGTCTTGTTGGGGTCTCATGGTTATTGAATTTGTCTTGTTGGGGGCCTCATGGTTACTGAATTTGTCTTGTTGGGGGGCCTCATGACTGATGAATTTGTCTTGTTGGGGGCCTCATGATTTGTTGGGGCCTCAAGATTGCTGAATTTGTCTTGTTGGGGGCCTCAAGATTGCTGAATTTGTCTTGTTGGGGGCCTCATGATTGCTGAATTTGTCATGTTGGGGGCCTCATGATTGCTGAATTTGTCTTGATGGGGGGCCTCATGATTGCTGAATTTGTCTTGTTGGGGGTCACAAGATTGCTAACTTCGAGACTATGGAAAAAGCTGAATCATCATCATATGAGACATTAGCATTAAACCTACTTTTTTAGCTTTTTAAAACAGAAAATAAAAGTGGGAGGTTCTAAAAAAAATGAATACATTTTTCAGGAGTAGGGTGGATGAAATTGTTTATCTTCACAGTTTACTTGGATTTTCCATAATGTTCATGTATGAGTTAAAACGTTTGTATTTAGTTTAAATTGCTGTTGGCACTTTGCGATAGATAAGTGACTTTTGGGTTGCAGTTTGGGCACTCGGCCTCCAGAAGGTTCGCCACCACTGTCCTAAGCTAATGTGCCGCCATTGCTAAATTCATGTAAATTTGTCTCCACCCGTGACCACACCCACATTCTGGTCCATGACCACACCCATTTTTCAGCGCGGTGCGCTACGTGCACCATACAACATACCCCCAATTTTCAGCCGTGCCACTTCCTCCCCCCCTTTTTGCCACCCCCCCCCCCCCCAGGAAAATTTTCTGCGGACAACCATGGATATAACATTTATTTGGCTAAAGCATAATACGTTCTGAGAGTGACCTGAGTATGTCTGTTGATTTCACAAGTAGATATTTTAAATATTTTAATGAAAAAAAATGATGGCCTACCTTTCAGCATGCATCTAAAGAAAACTCAATATTTATTTCCTTTTTTTGCTTTCAAATAGTTTTCAGAAGAAAAGTGCCTATCCAAAGGTTTTGTGAGTGTGGCTATAGTTTGTTAGGCTGCAGAGCAGCAGCATATAATCAGCACTTTATGGATAGATATTCGGGACACTTGCAGAGTCACGGATTTCCATGCTTTCTAAGCTGATCATAGACTGCTGACTAGCACAAACACTAGATAGACAAACATTGCTAAAATGATACAATTCAGATGCACTAGTGCAATTTATAATACATTTTAATATAAATGAAGTCATTGTTTTAATTGTAGCTATAAATAAAATATGTAAAGGCAGTAAGCAGGGCTTTAGAAGTATGTTATATATTTCAAATCTGAACATATGAAAATTAATGTTGTTTTGGATGACTCTTAACGTGTGTGTGTGTGTACGTGTGTGTGTGTACGTGTGTGTGTGTGTGTACGTGTGTGTGTACGTGTGTGTGTGTACGTGTGTGTGTGCACGTGTGTGTGTGTACGTGTGTGTGTACGTGTGTGTGTGTGTGTGTACGTGTGTGTGTGTACGTGTGTGTGTACGTGTGTGTGTACGTGTGTGTGTGTACGTGTGTGTATGTACGTGTGTGTGTGTGTACGTGTGTGTGTACGTGTGTGTGTGTACGTGTGTGTGTGTACGTGTGTGTGTACGTGTGTGTGTGTACGTGTGTGTGTGGGTACGTGTGTGTGGGGGTACGTGTGTGAGTACGTGTGTGTGTACGTGTGTGTGTGTGTGTGTGTACGTGTGTGTGTGTACGTGTGTGTGTGTGTGTACGTGTGTGTACGTGTGTGTGTGTGTGTGTGTGTACATGTGTGTACGTGTGTGTGTACGTGTGTGTGTGTGTGTGTGTACGTACGTGTGTGTGTACGTGTGTGTGTGTGTGTACGTGTGTGTGTGTGTGTACGTACGTGTGTGTGTGTGTGTGTGTGTGTGTGTGTGTGTGTGTGTACGTACGTGTGTGTGTGTGTGTGTACGTGTGTGTGTACGTGCGTGTGTGTGTGTGTGTGTGTGTGTGTCAGCATTATGGTGAAGTTGAAGCCCATTAAGGCTTTAAAGTTTGCAAAGAGCTAATCTTCCTTCCATTTGTAGAAATCCACAGCTAGATGTTAAATTGCAATTGAAAGATTATTTTTTTAATAAACATTGAATTACAAAATGGCTTGGTGGGTCCTGCTACATGTTTATATAAATATAAACAAAAGTGGATTTGGAGTTACAGTGCACTACTTAGCCTTACTGAGACTTTAGAAATCATAGCAGATGGGTGAGACCGAGTGAAGAGGGGGATCCTGGTCTATGCCAGCAGCCCTGAGTTGCTGTCAGGTATTGAAAAATAACCAATTGATAAAGATGGCAATCTTTTAACAGGTTTCTACTTCTTTGTTCTGCAGTTGTAACATTCCGGTCACCTGTTCTATTTTTATAGCAAGGTGATCTCTGGTTTTACCACAGTAGCAATGAGTGCTTTGACTGCCCATGGTAGTTACCTTAAAGTGGCAATCCAGTACTCCATTCCCTTAAACAGAGTTTTGATTTGGTGCTGAATCAAACCATTTCTTCAGAATATTAAAAAAAGAAAAGGGGTGATACACGACCCATTGACTTGCAATACAGCTGTAGATTGCTATGTTTTGGTGGTTTCAAATTGAAGCATGGTATTTGGCAATCTATAAATTGGAGCTCGATGAATCGCTGCTTTTATAAATAGGGTGAATAGCGATTTTGAGTTCAGAATTCTACTGAAGCTGATGATAAAAAACTAATGTGACACTTTATTATAATAGATGTCAATCTCTTGTGACAGTAACAATTCATTTCTCGATAGACGTTTATATAACCAACTTGCTTAAGGAAATCTAAACTTTGTAAAACAAAAGAAAAAAAAATCCCTCCTGGACAACACTCTTCAGTGTGTTCAGCATATAGAACTGCACTCTCTTACCTTTTGGTGTAGAGACAAACATGTCAGACAACTGTGTGAGAGCCGAGCAGTTAATTTGAGCATATATCCCGATTGGCAAATCGGGTGCGGTCATAGACCACAATGTAAATTGCGGGAATGGCAGAATCGACTGTGTAAGGTCAGAGGTCAGGAAACAACTGTTGCCGACAGAGATGTCGGCAGCCGCTGCAGCTGGTGGAGGTTTGTAAGTGGCGCCTGGGGTTCAGCTATCAGCAGCGGGGATCAGTTAGCGTTGCACAGATTTCGGCTATTATGTAGCCAACTCTGAATATCGGTGGAGGCAGCGGCGGGCGTAAGTCATGGGGCACGCTGGCATAAAATGTTATTTTCATTGACATTAAATTACAAAACTGTTTGTGTAGCATTGGCGGTATATTATGTTTTCATTTAAAGTTTAGCTTTCATTTAAGTTAGTAAGAGAGAATAATATCTCATACATACAAGCTATAAAATGTTTGTCGCTGGACATAACTGCACATCATACCTTCAGTAATTGCTCAACATTAATCTGCTCAACAAGTTACATTTAATTTATTTAAAACAAAGTAACTGCTGAGTCAAGATGATCACAAAAGAGGCACAGAGCCCTGCGTGGCACGCGATACGGCGCATTCCTATTGTGCAGCCCAAATTCTTTGCAACACTGGGAAACATGACAGAACAAAAATACTATTAGAATTGTTTGAAAGGGAACATTTTTGGCCATGATAGAGGCTTTTGACATTATTTATTAGGTTAAAAAATGCTTGACAAAAGCCTAACAAAGGACCTGTGGAAACCACTACATCTGAGGCACTTTCTGTTGTTAGGTACAGCCATTGATTTGTGGATGGCCGGCATTAGAGGAACAATTCCCTCACAGCAGTCAAGGCAAGCAAGTATTCAAACGCACACAAGCAAAGGCCTGTGAACAAGCCCATATGGAAGCAGAATGAAGGGGGAAAAAATAAATATTTATTAACCTCTTTGTGGGGAGATTGGTGGAAGGACGTGCTGTTGATGGAAGAAACGGTCATGCCACATTTTATTAAAAGATGAAAAGTCTGATGCTTGTGAATATTTCCTCAGTGAATATGAGGACTCCTGGTGAAGGTCTGTGTTACCATAGAAACTCTTACTGTACAGGCCAGGGCTTGTCCTACTCTCGCCACATCCACTTCCTGCTGGAAGACATTCCCCATCATCCTCTGCAGAAACAAGGCTGGCAGAATTAGTAAGGGTTTCCTCAGACATGGAGGGGGGTGCCACATTTGATGACAAGGATGAAAATGATAACAGCTGTGAAAGGGATGCACTGGAAGATCTTGTAATATTGTGACTGGATGCCCTCTCAATCAAATCTGAAGATAAAAATACAGAGCAAAATTGTGAAAAACTTGTGTGGGACTTTGTAACAGAAAATAATCTAGCATTCCCATCTGCAATAACCATTTCTTCATATACTGCAATACAACTTCTTTTTACTTTGAAAAAGTAAATTGTCTTTATACACAATCCACTTTCAAATGAATGGGAATTCCAGAGATTCAGTCAGGAGGCAGCACCCCCCTGGATTCATATGTTAGTGTACTATCATCTGTGAGTGTCTTCTCTCTGCTCCTTTTCTCATGTGACGATGATAAATAGCGATGATCAATGAGTTGCTAATAACTGCAGCTTGCGTGCAGTTTAGAATTTGGCCAATCGAAGTTAGCAGAAATTGCATATGTTTGGCCCAGTTCAAAGCTGCATCCAATTTTCACTAAATTTGCATGCAACTCAGAGTTATTAGCATTTGATTGACTATTTCTAGTGGTAGCGTGGTATGGATACAGAGGCGCCAAAAGGATAAAAGTATCTTTAAAGTTTAAAACATGAGGAGGCAGCGGTGGACAACCTCCTCCAAGCAGACACAAAAATTGCCAATGTGTTTGTCAAATACAACAAGTTTATTTACATACTCCGGGGGACAATGCAACGCGTTTTGCATGTTTGATCCTACTTCATCAGGCAATAACAACGGACCAATAGCATATGTGGTGAGTAGAAGAGCCAGGTACCGGAGTATGTAAACAAACACATTGGCAAATTTTGTGTCTGCTTGGAGGAGGTAAGTCCACCACTGCCTCCTAATGTTTTAAACTTTTTAGATACTTTTATCCTTTTGGCGCCTCTGTATCCATACTACGCTATATCAAGTCCACCCCTTTTTTTCTTCATCTACGGAGAGCGCCTTCTTAATCCTGAGTGGGGTCAGGTCTAATCTTCCCACCTGCCTATAGAGTGGTTTCCTTTGAGGTAACCCTGGTTTGTGAGTATAGTTTATTACTCTATCATACTTCATTTCAACTACCAGTACATACTACACTATATTTGACTCTTGGTGTCCCTACTGTAGTGATAAGTGTGCTTAAATAATTAAAGTCATTGGGAGTCATTTAAAAAAAAGTGAGATAGGAGAGGGAAAGCTCCGTGTCCTATAGAGCCTCCCCTCTCCTCTCTTGGTCCCTGTTCCAGCGCAGGATCCCCCGTAGCAGTATTCAACCAATTTGGTCGAATACTGTTTTCTCCGCAGTAAAAGGGAGGCTTCGGAAGTCTTCAGGAGCCCAAGTGCTCCATACAACACTTGCACGAGCGCCCTCTCTCACCAACTCACGTGTGGGGAAAACCCACGCATGCGCAGACCTGTCACGCTGGCCCCAGTGATGACGTGAAGCGGTTGGCGCCATGCATCATTAACCAGGAAGAGCTGGCCGGACACCCGACCCGGGTGACGCCGGTAACGGGGGCCGGCAGAGGCACAAGGAGAGGAGCCAGGAGGACGCTGGGGGACCTCGCCGCCTACGGTGAGCTGGAAGAAGCCTCAGGTATGTGTACTCTTAATTTCAGGCACTGCTCAGGGTCTCTTTAAATTACTCCCAAAGACTTTAAGCTGTTAAAGGACACCTAAACATAGAATGATATGGAGGCTGTAATATTTATTTCCTTTTAAACAATACCAGATGCCTGGCTGTTCTGCTAATCATCTGCCTCTAATGCAATTTACCATCCAATCGACAGTAATCTAATTATTACTTGTCATGTCCGTTCTGTACCCGTTCGATAACAGGATTAATTTTCAGAAGTTATCACAGGAAAATTGATCCAGCTATCCATCAGGAGCAGTTTGGACATGTACACACAATGCAACTTCCTGTCAGATTATCTATCGATCGGACAGGAAATTGCATTGTGTGTACCCAGCATAAAACTTTTAGCCATAGACCCCAAACAAGCTGGCAAATCAGATGTTTCTGACAGAAGTCTGACTACATTAGCTGCATGCTTGTTTCAGGTGTGTGATCCAGATACTACTGCAACCAAAGAAATCAGTAGGATGCACCCCCCACACAGTTTGTTAGGCTCTGTGGTGCCCCCTCTTGAGGGTCTTACCAGAGGCTCAAAAATTGCCCTGGCAGGATGCGAGGCAACTGGTGCTATTTAAAAATAAATAATTATGACAGCCTCCATATCCCTCTCATTCCAGGTGTCCTTTAATATATCTGAGTGGAAAAAGTTATAGTGAAGGGGGGGGGGGGGGAATTCACATTCTGGAAAAGTGGAGAAAACAGAAGCTATTCTGAGCTCTGCTGAGGTTACCAAAAGGAAGGAAATACATTCCGTGAACCTAGTGTATATGTCATTGAGCCCCACAAAATATTTTTTTTTAGAGTTGTCTTTGTCTTCAGCAAATGCAATTTAATGAAAACATGATATTGGTATACAGGATATGCATTTTTTACTTTTATCTTTTTTTGCAGAGAGGAGGCCTGAATAAAGCTCATTATGGACTATTGTACTTCATATATTGATCTGGTTTATATTTTGCATTTTTTTACCTGAATTACCAGACGCTTTCCTTTCTGTACATATATCTCTGTCTTCATTTGTTGATAATAATTGACTTTGATTGTGTCCCATGGCTTGTAAACTGCATAAAGGTTCTTGATTGCATTGTGTTTCTGTTTCTTTAGCTTTTGAACACCTCATAGCTTCTGGAGCGATCACCAGTTGTGTTAGGTTACTGCATTTCTCAGGTCTGAGTGGTGCGTGGATCGTGCCTTCATCAAGAGATATTGGACTGTGGAGACCACTGGCAACAGCATTGAGGTCAGTGTGACTGGAAGCTGCACTTGGTGCAGGACTCTTAGGGCCATCTTGTAAAACACATCTAGGCAAGGTTAGCTCAGTGTCCTCTCTCTGTCTTCCCCCTGTATAAGCTAGAAAAACAGAAATACGATCACTTTTCTATGGAAACGGACAATAAATGTGTTTTTCAAAATTCATTCAGCATTATATTTTAAAACAAAATCCAATTAGCACCACTGTACGTTATGCCTTCAATATTGACTAAAGAGGCCATATCAATATAATTGACAAGGAGAACTCATGCAGCATGTTATAGATTTGATAAGGTGACTGATTTCTAAAAGTAGCTAAACATTAATAGCTTGCCACCCAATGTGGCAAAAAGATAGATCCCTCTCTGATCTAAATCTGATCAGGCATTTATTCCTGCCACACACTGCACATATATTTAATAGATTGAGCCATCAGTACTATAGAAATACTGGAAGTGAGTAAATAATAACTATCCAAATGCTTAGCGCCCCACTTTCCCTTTACCAGCAGCATGTACATGATATGCAGTAGGGCTGTGGATGCTCCTTTCTGGTTTTTATCAATCAGCCATGTGCCTCTCAATTAGCCTTTTAATTAAACCTTGTCACTGTAATGTGTCTCAGAACTACCTATACATCTGTTAATTGTAGCCCCATACAGTATCTATGATCTGTTATCCACACATCAGATCTAATGTAGGTTCAAACAAGGAATCACTAAAGCCTTTTACACACACAAAGGAAATGTTGCTTAGCAGGGAGCGGGACTTGATCCCTCAGCGGCATTGCAGGGCCAAAGCTGTACAGATGTGTTACTAGTGTGCTGGTAGAGTTGGGCCGAACCTCCGATTTTAGGTTCGCGAACCGGGTTCGCGAACTTTCGCGGAAGGTTCGGTTCGCGTTAAAGTTCGCGAACCGCAATAGACTTCAATGGGGATGCGAACTTTGAAAAAAAAAAAAAATTATGCTGGCCACAAAAGTGATGGAAAAGATGTTTCAAGGGGTCTAACACCTGGAGGGGGGCATGGCGGAGTGGGATAGATGCCAAAAGTCCCCGGGAAAAATCTGGATTTGACGCAAAGCAGCGTTTTAAGGGCAGAAATCACATTGAATGCTAAATGACAGGCCTAAAGTGCTTTAAAACATCTTGCATGTGTATACATCAATCAGGTAGTGTAATTAAGGTACTGCTTCACACTGACACACCAAACTGTTCACTGAACAGAACAGGTATGCAGTGGCGGGTTCACTGAACAGGTATGCAGTGGCAGGATCAATGAACAGGTATGCAGTGGCAGGATCAATGAACAGGTATGCAGTGGCAGGATCAATGAACAGGTATGCACTGGCAGGATCACTGAACAGGTATGCAGTGGCAGGATCAATGAACAGGTATGCAGTGGCAGGATCACTGAACAGGTATGCAGTGGCAGGATCAATGAACAGGTATGCACTGGCAGGATCACTGAACAGGTATGCAGTGGCAGGATCAATGAACAGGTATGCAGTGGCAGGATCACTGAACAGGTATGCAGTGGCAGGATCACAGTACAGGTATGCAGTGGGCTGAGGGCTCACTGAACAGAACAGGTATGCAGCCAGGAAGAAGTTAAGCCTAACTAATCTTTCCCTATGAGAGACTGCAGCAGCTCGCCCTACTCTCACTAATGCAGGCACACGAGTGGCCATAACGGCCGCCGCTGCCTGCCTTATATAAGGGGGGGTGGGGCTCCAGGGGCTAGTGTAGCCTAATTGGCTACACTGGGCCTGCTGACTGTGATGTAGAGGGTCAAAGTTGACCCTCAGGTGCATTATGGGGCGAACCGATTTTTTGCGAACTTTTGCCGCAAAACGTTCGCGTGCGACACCCGCACGCGAACCACCTAAGTTCGCGCGAACCACGTTCGCCGGCGAACCGTTCGGCCCAACTCTAGCGACATGTCCTGTTCCTATGCAGAGGCAAGGAGGGCCAACGGAGCAGCACACGAGTGATGTAACATGACTGGAGAAGGGAGTGGGAAGAATAATGCTCTTGGCTGGTGCTCAGCTGAATCGTTCTCCTAGGATGATTGCTGAACAAGTCATCGGTGGCGTCAGGGCTGCTGTACACATCCTAGATTCTTGGTAGAAGCAGTCATTTTCGGCGTCCTCTGCCATCTTTCCTCTAACGTGTGCATGAGGCTTAAAAGCAGTAACCAGGCTGACAAAGATAACAGATTAAGGTTAGAAGTTAGAAGCACTATCTACAGTGTACAGAGTGCTGCGTATGGGAAATATTTGCAATTAACTGACAGTAATAGGGTGAGTACAAAATCAGTAAGGCTGTTTTCCCATTTGTACCGGACCATGTGTGGCCAGCGGGAGCCAATGGATTGCCGTGGTCCGGCTGTAGCCCGAGCATATGCGCTCCCCCATATGCTATATGGGGGAATGGATCCCCCTTCCCGCCTTACTGCATTGTATCCTGCGGACCTGTTGCATTGTGACAAGCGTGAACGGCTCCTATTTATAAAATAGGTGCCGTTCACTGTGACACAAGACAAGACAAATAACATTTATATCGCACTTTTCTCCTGGCGGACTCAAAGCGCCAGAGCAGCAGCCACTAGGGCGCGCTCTATAGGCAGTAGCAGTGTTAGGGAGACTTGCCAAAGGTCTCCTACTGAATAAGTGCTGGCTTACTGAGCGGAGCACGGACAAAAAATGTCCGTTCCTCTGCTCAAGTGGGAACAGGGCCTTACAAACAGCTTCCCTTCAACTATTGTGTTTATTTAACCCTTTTTTTTTTCTTTTACACTTTAGACTGTAAGACCAATTAGCCAGGGCTCTCTTCCCCTTTTGTCTTACAGTGCTGTTTAATGTGTCTGCATACTTTCCACCATTATGTAAAAATCTGTAATTGATTTGTTCAGTGTTTATTCTGTTGTACAGTGCCACAGAAGATGTGGCCGCTATATAAAATAATAATGACATGGGGGGTAATTTGGAGATAATTTAGCATGTTTATAAGAGTACGTATATACTCACTGCTCAGTCTCACGGGCGCAGGGTGACCCAAATGACACCGCACCCTACTGCCACTGAAATTCCAGGCAGCGTTAACTACTATTCCCCCTCTGAGTTGTAACAACTCGAAGGGAGAAGTAACTTCGAGTCTGGCAATTCCTGGCACATGAATTACATCTTAAATCCCGCTGTGCAGCTACAGACATAATAACATTGTGTCTATGGCAGTGCCCGGGTCAGGGGCAGCACCGCAGTGAGCACGTACCCACATGATCTGCTCTGTGTCAAATATAATTTACCTGCCAAGACAGCAGGTATGCGATTGCTAAATTCCCCTTGTGATAGTACCTCCCACAGATTGGGGACAAAGCCATGGAATGGATGGAGTAGAACATTTTGGCCACAAAATATGTCACAAACAAATATTTTTTCAACACTTTATGTATTAAAATTAATTTTAAAGTCACTAAATAAAACCTGTTCTACAATCCCCAGTCAGTGGAAGACATTTTCTGTTACTCTCCTAGTGCAGGCTGGTGGTGGCACTTGGGCAATGAGTTCCATGGATTCGTAAAAGTCAGATGAATACATTTTAGGTACGTTGATGGTTGTATAAGCAGCTGCTTTCTGCAAATAACCTTCTCTGTGACACACAGATAAAATAACAAGCATATCACATGATAAGCAACACATAATGCAGTACTGAGTAAAGATATTCAAATTTTGGGTTGGTCTGCACACCCTGAAAGAAAGATTTGTTTAACAGTGACACACAACAGTATATGTGTGTTGTATCTTGTGTATTTTCACTATCACCTTTTCTTACCCTAAAGAGGACTTGAATTACGGTTAAAGTATTCAAACAGAATGGTTGCGTTATCCCAGCAGGTCCCACTGTTATCCTGCACTCTTAGTAGTGGAAGGGCAGCTATAGCCATTCTGATGTCATCCTAAAGCCTCTGCACCAATATACAATTTAATGATTGGTTACATAAGGAGATGGGGTGGTACCAGGATGTCTTAAACGTTCAACTCCCTTTGAATTACCCATTGGGTTTCAGTTCACTTTTGCTTTGCAATACAGATGCTAGGCTCAGGTAAGTAAGACTGCACGTAATGTTAGTGTCTGAAATATTAGTCAAAGTTCAGAGGCATACATAATAGATGCAAAGGTACTTGTAGACCACCTACAGCCTAACCCTAAACAATAACTTTCCATAACCCTCCAATGATGCCAACATCATTAACCAGTAGGAAGGTACTTCTAGGTCTGGTGATTGTAAAGGACAAGTAAGGGTGTGAGGCTTTGCTTAGTGTCAGGCCCCATTTACACTTAAGCTCTAAGCGACTGCTCCACGCCGATTGGCGTGAGCAGCGCGGCAGCCCCAGGACCACTCCCATCGATTGGCGTGAATGGCTGCGGGGGGAGATAGCAGGGGATCGTGTGCATCAATGCACGCACATCCCCACTTGAATGACGGAGCGGAGCTCCGCCATCAGTCTCCCAGCGGCGATCGCTGAAACCGCCGTCTATTAACCACTTCAGGACCAAATGAATTTTCACATATCAGCACTGCTCCCATTCATTCGCCAATAACTTTATTACTACTAATCACACCTAAATGATCTATATTTTTTTTTTCAGGAAAATTAGGCTTTTAGGGTGTGATAATTTTCTTTAGTAATTACCTTATTTTCAATGCATTTTAATGGGAAAAATAGAGGAAAAAAAACCTGAAAAACACACTATTTAGCCATTTACATCAATCATAGCTTTACAATAAACAGTGCTAACTATAAGTGAAACCCACTCATTTTATTTGCTTATTCATTCTGGTTATAAAAACATTTAGATTATGTTATTAGCACAATGTATGGTGACAATATTGTATTTGAAAATAAAGGTGTCTTTTTCTGTTTTTCGTTTTTGTTTTCTCATTGTACACTATTGATGATTATAAGACCATATTTGCAAAAATAATAGTAATATAGCCTCATGGCATACATATTTAAAAAGCCAAGCTTTTAAGGTAACAATATATGTAATTTCTTTCATATTCTGTAACTTTGTTTTTATTGTACAAGTCTTTTATTTTGGTACAGCATATGCAAAAATGTAATTGCCTTTGATTCAGTTTGCAACTAAAAAGAATACACAAGACATGGGCTTAAACCCTAAAACTTTCTCAACTCTGTTCTACTACTCAACACGGTTAAAATGTTACTACATATGTCTCTTGTAGTTTTGCTAAAACTTTCCCAAATTTGATCATCATTTAGAAAATGACTTTTTTTTTACGTTGGATTGAGTTTGTCCGTACCTATTTTTTTAGGTGATGTGTGTCCAAGCTTTAAAGAGACTCTGAAGTCTCCAAAAAATTAGGTTTATTGCCCCTCTTAAAACGCTGCATCCCTGCGGCTGAAAACACCCTCAATCACACCAAACTCTCTGGGGTACATCGCGGGCTCCTTCCGCATAGAGGCAGAGCATTTGGCTGCAGCTCTGCCTCTATGCATGTCAATCAGCGTGGATCGCTGCCTCTCCCCGCCCCTCTCAGTATTCCTCCACTGAGTGGGGCGTGGGAGAGGCGGAGATCAGCGCTGATTGATGTGCATAGAGGCAGCAGCAAAATCCATGACCAAGAAAGTCGTGGATTTTGTTGGGTGATTTAGGGGTGATTTAGGGTGTTTTCTGCTGTGGGGATGTGGCAATTTAAAAGGGGCAATAATGTTAAAAACCTCATTTTTTGGAGACTTCAGAGTCTGTTTAAGACACACTAAAATGTATTCTACAACTCTTCTCGGTTAAAAATGATACCATATTTGCCTCATTTAGTAACAAACTGATGGTGCACTCTCCACAAATACACTGGACGTTTATAAATGTCCAGTTGTCATTAAGTGGTTAACAGTGTACAGCGCTGCTGTACTGGGGACAGCCGTGTGACACGGATGTGCTCCTGGGAGGAAAAAAACGGATCCGCTGTCATAGGTTGAAGCCTATGACAACCGATCAAGGTGATTGGCTGGCGGGGGGATTAAATTTTTTTTTTTATAAATAGGAAAATGTATTTAAAAGTAAATAAATAAATATTTATTTAAAAAAAAAAAAAACACAAGGCAGGAGGGATCAGACCCCACCAACAGAAAGCTCTGATGGTGGAGAAAAAAAGAGGGGGAGGGGAATCACTTGTGTGCTGAGTTGTATGCCCCTGCAGCGAGCCCTTAAAGCTGCAGTGGCCTATTTTGTTAAAAATGGCCTGATCACTAGGGGGGTTGAAAACCGAGGTCCTTAAATGGTTAATCAGTTAGTACGCTTTTTTTTTCTCCAGAGCAGTGCATTATGGAAAATCTTTCAGCTAAAATGCGTATTGTGTGAACTGAGACATTGGGAAACATGGGCATTACTTTAAAAATCAGTTGTCCTTTCAATTATAACTGAAAGCAACTGATTAAGTGTAAATGGGGCCTAAAGGTGGCCACATACCATACAATTAAAAAAAATGTTTTTCGCCAAATAATTTCGATCGGTTGTCCTGGAAAACCAAGAGCATTTCTTTGTTTTCGGAGATTAAACATGTTGGAAATTTGAGACCAACTTTATCAAGAATTGTATGGTGTGTGATGGATTGTTAATAACATTATGTACAGTTCCAAACTATTTTTTTCTGAGATTTTAATTATTTTATTCATGATTGGGGAAAAATTGAACATAGGTGTGTGGTACATTGGTCAGATTTTTAAATTGTTACAATCAGTCAGAAAAATTGATTGCTGTTCTTGAATTGAACAGATATTTAAAAAAAAAAATGTATGGTGTGTGGTCACCTTTAGTATCAGGTTTAACTGAATCAAGTCATTAGATAGGTTTATATAGAAATATTGAGTGATGCTCAGACTGTAATATTTTGGGTGGAAGTATAACGTTAAAGATAGTTTAAAATGTAAGGTTAGGATAAAGTGAATGGTTGGGGTTTGTGTAAGAGTTTTGTTAGGTAGCGTGTTACTGAATTAGTGCTATGGGGTGGGGAAGCCACATTTAATAGTTAAGGTTAGTGTCAGGCATTGGGTAGCAGGAACTTCCGCACACTCATGCAAATCCTCATGCGAATCCACTTGCAAAAATCATGCAGCAATCAATGCTGTCCGTACAGCTATTTAAAAGCTGGGATCTTCGTTACAAGAATAAATTCTCTTGCGTAGTCACATACACCGCGTAGAGGTAGCCCAGTGTCATGTGTCCTAACTCTGGCCCTGTAACATGCATAGCACAAACATGCACGCATTCATCGCACCAAAACCTATAGGAGAATAGGAGCACATATCCTTAACGTCCTCCCTGGGACAGATAGTGCATCTAATTAATCCTGCAAGGGAGCTGCTAGTACCTACATATGTACCATGCGAACACACCAGCAAGCTGTGTGTTAAGATCACTAATAGGGGAAGAGGGAGAGCACTAGATAAAATCCTAGTTAGTACATCTGTCATTTTTGTTGCAATAAAAAGAAAAAAAGTGTGTAAAGCTAATTCATTTACATTTCAGCCTTCCTTTAACCACTTCCTGACCGCCCACTGCACAGGGGCGGCCGGAAAGAGGATCCCGCAAGGACCGCCGCATGTACAATTGGCGGCGGTCCTTGTACGGGCATGGGCCTCGCGCTGTAACCCGCCGGCCGTTCAGAAGCGCTGGCGGGTTACTAGCACCCGGATCGCCGCATACAAAGTGTATAATACACTTTGTAATGTATACAAAGTGTATTATACAGGCTGCCTCCTGCCCTGGTGGTCCCAGTGTCCGAGGGACCACCAGGGCAGGCTGCAGCCGCCCTAGTCTGCACCCAAGCACACTGATTCCCCCCCCCTGCCCCCTGATCGCCCACAGCACCCCTCAGACCCCCCACCTGCCCACCCCCCAGACCACTGTTTGCACCCAATCACCCCCCTAATCACCCATCAATCACTCCCTGTCACTATCTGTAAACGCTATTTTTTTTATGCCCTAAACTGCCCCCTGCTCCCTCCTGATCACCCCCCACACCTCAGATTCTCCCCAGACCCCCCCCCCTCCCTGTGTATGCACCTATCCCCCTGATCACCTGTCAATCACCCATCAATCACCCCCTGTCACTGCCACCCATCAATCAGCGCCTAACCTGCCCCTTGCGGGCAATCTGATCACCCACCCACACCAATAGATCGCCTGCAGATCCGACGTCAGATCACCTCCCAAGTGCAGTGTTTACATTTGTTCTCTACCCTAAACACCCACTAATTACCCATCAATCACCCCCTATCACCACCTGTCACTGCTACCCATCAGATCAGACCCCAATCTGCCCCTTGCGGGCACCCAATCACCCGCCTACACGCTCAAATTGCCCTCAGACCCCCCCTTATCAATTCGCCAGTGCATTATTTACATCTGTTCTTCCCTGTAATAACCCACTGATCACCTGTCAATCACCTGTCAATCACCCATCAATCACCCCCTGTCACTGCCACCCATCAATCACCCCCTGTCACTGCCACCCATCAATCAGCCCCTAGCCTGCCCCTTGCGGGCAATCTGATCACCCACCCACACCAATAGATCGCCCGCAGATCCAACGTCAGATTACCTCCCAAGTGCAGTGTTTACATCTGTTCTCTAAACACCCACTAATTACCCATCAATCACCCATCAATCACCCCCTATCACCACCTGTCATTGTTACCCATCAGATCAGACCCTAATCTGCCCCTTGCGGGCACCCAATCACCCGCGTACACCCTCAGATTGCCCTCAGAGCCCCCCTTATCAATTCGCCAGTGCATTATTTACATCTGTTCTTCCCTGTAATAACCCACTGATCACCTGTCAATCACCCCCTGTCACTGCTACCCATCAGATTAGACCCCTATCTGTGTGGGCTCCTGATCACTCGGCCAAACCCTCAGATCCCCCTCAGACCCACTTCCGATCACCTCCCCAGTGCATTGATTGCATCTATTTTCCCCTCTAAACATCCCCTGAGACACCCATCAATCACCTCCTGTCACCCCCCCCTAGCACTCCTATCCATCAGATCAGGCCCAATACAACCTGTCATCTAAGAGGCCACCCTGCTTATGACCGGTTCCACAAAATTCGCCCCCCTCATAGACCACTTGTCATCAAAATTTGCAGATGCTTATACCCCTGAACAGTCATTTTGAGACATTTGGTTTCCAGACTACTCACGGTTTTGGGCCCGTAAAATGCTAGGGCGGTATAGAAACCCCACAAGTGACCCCATTTTAGAAAAAAGACACCCCAAGGTATTCTGTTAGGTGTATGACGAGTTCATAGAAGATTTTATTTTTTGTCAAAAGTTAGTGGAAATTGATTTTTCACTAACTTGTGACAAAAAATAAAATCTTCTATGAACTCGCCATACACCTAACAGGATATCTTGGGGTGTCTTCTTTCTAAAATGGGGTCACTTGTGGGGTTCCTATACTGCCCTGGCATTTTAGGGGCCCTAAACCGTGAGGAGTAGTCTAGAAAACAAATGCCTCAAAATGACCTGTAAATAGGACGTTGGGCCCCTTAGCGCACCTAGGCTGCAAAAAAAGTGTCACACATGTGGTATCGCCGTACTCAGGAGAAGTAGTATAGTGTGTTTTGGGGTGTATTTTTACATATACCCATGCTGGGTGGGAGAAATCTCTCTGTAAATGGACAATTGTGTGTAAAAAAAATCAAACAATTGTCATTTACAGAGATATTTCTCCCACCCAGCATGGGTATGTGTAAAAATACACCACAAAACAAATTATACTACTTCTCCTGAGTACGGCGGTACCACATGTGTGGCACTTTTTTACACCCTAAGTACGCTAAGGGGCCCAAAGTCCAATGAGTACCTTTAGGATTTCACAGGTCATTTTGCGACATTTGGTTTCAAGACTACTCCTCACGGTTTAGGGCCCCTAAATTGGCAGGGCAGTATAGGAACCCCACAAATGACCCCATTCTAGAAAGAAGACACCCAAAGGTATTCCGTTAGGAGTATGGTGAGTTCATAGAAGATTTTATTTTTTGTCACAAGTTAGCGGAAAATGACACTTTGTGAAAAAAAAACAATTAAAATCAATTTCCGCTAACTTGTGACAAAAAATAAAATCTTCTATGAACTCGCCATACTCCTAACGGAATACCTTGGGGTGTCTTCTTTCTAAAATGGGGTCATTAGTGGGGTTCCTATACTGCCCTGGCATTTTAGGGGCCCTAAACCGTGAGGAGTAGTCTTGAAACAAAAATGACCTGTGAAATCCTAAAGGTACTCATTGGACTTTGGGCCCCTTCGCGCAATTAGGGTGCAAAAAAGTGCCACACATGTGGTATCGCCGTACTCATGAGAAGTAGTATAATGTGTTTTGGGGTGTATTTTTACACATACTCATGCTGAGTGGGAGAAATATCTCTGTAAATGGACAATTGTGTGTAAAAAAAATATCAAACAATTGTCATTTACAGATATATTTTTCCCACCCAGCATAGGTATGTGTAAAAATACACCTCAAAACACATTATACTACTTCTCCTGAGTACGGCAATACCACATGTGTGGCACTTTTTTGCAGCCTAATTGCGCTAAGGGGCCCAAAGTCCAATGAGCACCTTTAGGCTTTACAGGGGTGCTTACAAATGAGCAATGCCCAAAATGCGAGGACAGTAAACACACCCCACAAATGACCCCATTTTGGAAAGTAGACACTTCAAGGTATTCAGAGAGGGCATGGTGAGTCCGTGGCAGATTTCATTTTTTTTTGTCACAAGTTAGCAGAAAGGGAAACTTTTTTTTTTTCTTGTCACAAACTGTCATTTTCCGCTACCTTGTGACAAAAAATAATATCTTCTATGAACTCACTATGCCTCTGAGTGAATAATTTGGGATGTCTTCTTTCCAAAATGGGGTCATTTGGGGGGTATTTATACTATCCTGGAATTCTAGCCCCTCATGAAACATGACAGATGGTCAGAAAAGTCAGAGATGCTTGAAAATGGGAAAATTCACTTTTTGCACCATAGTTTGTAAACGCTATAACTTTTACCCAAACCAATAAATATAGGCTGAATGGGTTTTTTTTAATCAAAAACATGTTTGTACACATTTTTCGTGCTGCATGTATACAGAAATTTTACTTTATTTGAAAACTGTCAGCACAGAAAGTTAAAAAAAATCATTTTTTTGACAAAATTCATGTCTTTTTTGATGAATATAATAAAAAGTAAAAATTGCAGCAGCAATCAAATAGCACCAAAAGAAAGCTTTATTAGTGACAAGAAAAGGAGCAAAAATTCATTTAGGTGGTAGGTTGTATGAGCGAGCAATAAACCGTGAAAGCTGCAGTGGTCTGAATGGAAAAAAAGGGCCTGGTCCTTAAGGGGGGTAAAGCCCGCGGTCCTTAAGTGGTTAAGACTCTCTGTGTGTATTTCAGGAGAAAAAAAAAAGAAACAATTGTTTGGTGTTGATCCAAATGCTCGTCGGTTGGTTCAGGTGCAAGTGTGAGTCTGAAAAATCAGACCTGTGCAGGTCTCTACTCCAGTGTACTGAGAAGTGCAAAAATGTATACATTGGGCAGACCAAGTAACCCCTGAATAAGTGTGACCCACCATGGCCCACCATAAACCTTCAGTGGTCAAACTCTGTGGTCTTCCAAGGAGAAGTGACACTTTTTGTAGATAGTAGCATGCACATTTTGGACAGAGAAGAAAGCGGTGCACAAAAGGGGTGAAAGAGACTATCAATTACAGAGCACCCACATAGCTCATGGTGACACCAACCAACAAGCATATCATAAGATATGATTTTATTTGGGAGGGGGGGGAGGGGTTTATAATTTGTAATCACCTAAGGTTCCTTTACATTATTTTAAAGTCTAGGTATGAAAGCTGCCATTGCTCTTTACTCTGAATGCACATATACTCCCCCACTTAAATGTGAAAGATTGCTGTTATGGCAATAGCAGCAATCATTTAGTAAAAGAAAGAAAGTAAAAAAAAAAAAAAAAAAAAGGTTAATGGCGTGGCAGACTGTGTAAAGGCAGGGTGCATATTTGTCTTTGCAAAATAGAATGACTTCTGTATGTGTTTCATAATCTCATTTTGAAGATGGTGTTCTCATATCATGTAGATGGCAATGGAGCTCTGAAGACTATGAAACACGGGTTTTGGAAAACAAGCCACATATCTTCAATGTTTCTGGCCAGAAAACTCTCTCCCAGAAAATCACTTTCCCTTGAGTAGAACTGGCACAAGATCTATGCCGAAGCTTTATGGATGTACAGTTATCTACCAGTCTGACCATAAACTATATTTCTGTCAAGGTGACAATCATTGGATATCTGTACATAACTTGAAGTGCATCTTCTCCAGCAAAAGATATTTAGTTTTGTATTGAGTGGGGAAGGGTTAGAAGTAAGTCACTGTCTGTGACCCTCACTTCCTGCCTTCAGTGACCCTGCCACCAGCACAGCACATTAGGGAAATATTGTCAGTGGGAACACAGGAAGCAATACAACCCTCATACATATTGTACACCTTGAATACATTACTATATATTTTTTTATTGCTATCCATATTTGGTTTTTGTTCACCAAGCATGACTGGGCTGTTCTCAAACAGCCTTTGGCACATACAGGGAGCATACAGGGCACAAAGTAGGAAGTAAGATAGAAAGAGATTATCAATAACAACAGGGTAGAGCAACAGCAGCTTATCAATAAGACAGGTTATCAATAACAACATCCAAGGTGCAGAAATAGGAGCCACAGCCTAAGGGAGGAAAGGAAGGGGAGGGCATGGAGAGAGTTCAAGAGTTTGACAGCGACTGGGAAAAAGGTGTTTCTATGCCTTGAGGGCTTGATGGAGATGGCCCGGAACCTTCAGCCTAATGAATCTCTGAAGTCTGTATTTTTCACTAGCAGAGGAGCTGGTGTACCAGACCAGGATGGATGAACAGAGGACAGATTCGATAGTGGTGAAGGAGAAGGGCCTTAGAAGATTCTGAGCAATACCAAACTTCTTTAGCTGGCAGAGAAAGCATAGTCTCTGCTGAGCTTTCTTCTGGGTAGAGACGGTGTTGTGCCCAGGAGGCGAAACGCTGGATTCTTTTTTGACTTTAGTGCCGTTGATGTAGATCGGAGGAGGGTTGGGGGCATGTTTCCTGAAGTCGACGATCATCTCAATGATTTTGACTGTGTTGAGGACCAGCTTGTTCTGTTTAAACCAGAAGCATATTCTATCAACCTCTTAACATTAGGCCTGCTCGTCATTCTTTGTTACAAGGCCAATGATGGTGGTACGTCATCAAATTTGATGATTTTGACAGAGTTTGCCATTGATATGCAATAATTTGTGTAAAGGGAGAACAGGGTCAGTGATAAGATGCAGCCTTGTGGGGCTCCAGTGTTAGTGATGTTTGGTTTAGAGGAGATGTCACCCAGCCAGCTTGACAACTTGGGACCTATTATTAAGGAAGTCTGTGATCCACATGTGGAGGGTGGGATGGACATAAAGTTCCTTGAGATTACCATGTAGTATGTAGGGAACAGATGGTATTGAAAGCTGAGCTAAATTCCAGAAGGAGAATCCTGGGATATGAATCCAATAGATGCAGGTGGTCGGTGATGAGCTCCAGGCAGATATTGATGGAATTTTCCATGGACCTGTTTGCTCAATATGCAAACTGGAATGGGTCCAGGAAGGCTGGACACTTAGGGGATTTGCCCAGCAAGAAGAATTTGACTATTCTTGGTTTCATACAGCCAGACTTTCCTGCACAAATGTGTGTGTGGCTGATTGTTCTAAAGACACTTTAATATAACACTGATTAGATACATGTATGCTTGTATATGAAATTGATCTATATACTAATATATATATACTGTATACATATATATACATATATACCTACATATCCTTTCAATGTAGAATACTTGAGAATGGACAAGACCACTCTTTCAAAGGTCTTCATGATGAAGGATGTAAGGGCCATGGGCCTGAAGTTGTTAAGGTCGGAGCCTTCTTGCTTTTTTCGGGACATGGATGATGGTGAACTTCTTGAGGTATGTGGGGACCTTGCCACGACATTGGGACTTAACTCTCAAAAGAAAAAGAATAGCCTGACAAGCACCACATTATACCAAAATGTAGGAATCAGTGAAAAAATATCTTTATTGTAACATCACAAAATTAAAAACATATAAAAACAAAACCATGGGTCTGGGGTCCCAAATGATAATGAATGGTTGATAGATACACTAGCACTGATAATAAATGACAAAGATAATACTACAGTGCATATAGTGGTAATATAAATACAACAAACTCTCGCCAGTGCCAAACAATGATATACAACAATAAATGGCAACAAAAAATCTCTGTTCCAAAAAATATGAGATTATCTTGTTTGTGAACCACCGTTTGTTGTTTGGATAGGCTTTGAAGTCTTCACAGAAGCTGATGCAGGAGGTGACATGGTCCACCTACTCATTTAAATTTGGCACTTCCAGGGCCTTCTAGTCTGTGCAGCCAAAACAGGATTGAAATAGGAGCTCGGCCTTGCTTAACCACACTTTGGTGGACTTAAGGGTCAGTGAAGCGGATTACAGGCACCTTCTGTGAGTGGGAATCAGATGGTTGAGGCAGTGACTGGAAGAACCTACTGCCCATGGTACAGCCTTGTATGTGTCCTTCAAGACCGTGTAGTGATGGTGAAGGGTGTTCAATTTCCATCCGGCAGCAGCAACACCACCGCTGCCAGCAGACATCCTCTGGCCTCTTTGTCCACAAGGACTCGACTCCAGCTTCCCGCAACAATGGGGAAAAATACAGACTAATACTAACATGACAGAGCTTCTATCAGTCCTTCACCGCTCTGAAACTAACTAAACAAAGGTCTGTATGAGTGTGTGAGTGTATTAGTGTATTGCTCCTTATATTTATACCCAGCTGTTTGTAGCTCCATTCTGCCAAAACTTTTGACGGGATAATAGACTTACCATTATTGTAAGGATACATTTCTGGATGTCTCATTCTAAAACAAACTGTATGCTTGAAGAAGATTCTACCATTCCCCAAAAGTCAACATTGCAATCTTACAGCCTCCCTCACTTCCTTGCAAATTATTTAGTGTTTAAGCTAGCTTCTAGCATTTACATGGCAAGCAGAAATACAGACAAATCCTCATAATGATATATTAATTTACTGCACAATTTCACACAAGTCAGTTGTTAAAGAATAGTTTAAACACTGAGTTGCACCAATTGACACGATGAATGAAAACAACTAGTGAGAGTGTGATTTGATTATTCTGCACCTGTATAATAGTCCGATAGCTAGGCATGACATTTCTATTGTAATGGGGAAATGATGCACTGTGTAAAGATTTAAAATAACTATCTATGCATGATTAATTAGGTTTGTACTTATTGTTGCTAAACTAGACAATATTTCTAAAGATTTCAATAGTTCAAAGTTTGCCCTATGGCGGTCTGGCCAATACATCTTCCTTCACACACAGTTTACAAGCATTTTTCTTCTCAATATGTTGTCTTTGGTGGGTGCGACATTGTTTGAGTACAGGTCTGTTTAGGTCACTGTGTTTTTCTTTACATCTCAGCAGTGGTGCTGAGTGCAGCACTTTGACCATACATCTTCCATGTCACTGCTATCAAAGGCACATTGATGCATCCTGGGGACCAATCAGCAACAGCCCTGCATCTTCACAGAGGGACATATTGGCAAACTGAGTCTTTTTTAATGACAGTCATTGTTCAATATGAACAAAAGAAGGTCTTGCATATTTACATGTCGCCTTGTATATGGGTCATCTATATGGCACATTCATCATATCTGGAATCAGAGGAAGAACGCTGCATACGCTGTGCCCTATCTGCCATTGTCATATGCGCACGGATGTCTGCTGACACAGAAATGGAACAAAAGTTTTGATTAATCACTTTCTTGCCCTACTCCAATGTGATTTCATAATCCCAATAATAATACGCTTTCAGAGCTTTGTGGCTTTAGGATCTATAGAAGACATGTATCACACTAATCCATTGTGTGCTATCTTTTCCATCACAGCAAGTATTTGGATAAGTCAGATGGCCACACAGCCAATTTCTAGCTGAATTTTAATGAATTCTAAGAAAACATCCCCAGTGTTACCCTTAAAAGTTGTTTTTTTCCTTGCTTGTACTTGGTATAATAAAGCATTTAGTCTTATCAGCAGTTGCTATTTTTTATGCAGCATGATTAATACATAAGGTACTTTAACTGTGTTTAATCAAGTTGTTTTGCATCTTTTCATATATCCTTCAGATATTAATTAAAGTACAAATCTGCTGTGTAAACAGAGTGTCTTATCAGCACACAGAGAATGCACCTATCACAGATATATGCAAATGCAGGCTGACTGAGCCAAGCTTTCAGCAAAGGGATGTGTGATAAGAAAGTAATAAGTCAATGAACGCACAAAGAACACACCTAATTGTAAATTGACCACACTTTTACATACAATCTTCCAATGAAAATCTGCCTTTTTCCCGCAGTACAGAAATAGACGATATATATTTAGTTCCAACAGCAACAAATTTTTCCATGCATTTTTTTCCACACATGGGGTTTATATATTTTTTCTAACTAAAGGAAGTGTTTTTTTATATGAAAAGGAGCGCTCTTAATTTTTAGCCTGATAATAATACAGTAGTGATAAACATACAGCTGCTGAATAAATATGCCGGCGCCCAAATTTCTCCTCAATGCTACTAGGAAAATTGCGTTTTTGTGTGGGGTTCGCGGTGACTGTCGGCGGGGAATAGTTAAGGTTAGCCATGGGGTGGGTAGTTAACCCCCTTCAGTACCAGCGATCTCTTGCCCCTTAAGGACCAGAGAGAGCTGGCACCAAAAACCGTTTCCTTCTGACAAATCGTCGCTCTGAATCACCGCTACTGCCGTACACTCAGGCCACCTACTCTACCGTCTCCATGACGGCAGAGCTCTGTGAGCCACTCAGGAGCCAATGAAAGCGGGACCATAAAGGGGACTTTGTCCACTTTCATTTTAAACACTACCGGTTACTCGGCAGTCCTGATGATCTCTTTGGCTGCAGAGGTGTCTGAATCGCACATCTAAAAGAAGCATGTGGCAAATCTAGTCAGACTTGGGTCAGAGCACCTGATCCGCATGCTTGTTCAGGGTTTATGGCAAAATATATTACAGACAGCTGCTGAGCAGGACAGTCAGGTAGTTTGTATTGTTTAAAATGAAATAAGTATGCCAAACACATATTCCTTGCACCTCAGGTGTTTTCTAATGTCAATGTGAAAACAGACCTAAATGCACAAGAATTTAACCCTCAAGTCCCCCGTCATATATATGCAATTGTAGGTCAACTAATTAATAGTCACTCCAAACGTTCCCTTAATTCCTTAGATAATGAGGTCAAATAATTATGACTGAAAGTGCATAAGTTCTCAGGCTGTACATAAATTAATATTTTTTTCTTTTTACATTGTTAAAAAAAATAATAATAATCTGCTCAATCCAATGACAGAAGATGCTAAAATGAAAAAAAGGTGCTTAAGTACTAACAACTGTTATTGCATGATGCTCAATGAGAAAATCAAAGAATTACCTATAAGTAAAAAAGTTAGACCAAGCAGCAGTTAGCAAACAACTGAAAAGTTCAGCGCCAAGAGAAAATCCTAAATAGGGAAAAGGTGCCCACGTGCTGTGAAGGGAAGATAGGAGTGCGGAGGATACCGAGCCCCAAGCATATTCCACCATCACCATTTTTAAGGCAATTACAACACTGAATATGTGTGAATAGTTATCTATAAGCAGAGGCCTAGCTACAAAGCGTTGGGCCCCCATCAAAACATTGACAGAGGTCCAACAATTGTCCACAACCATTTCCACCTCCCCTTGAGCTGGCTTCCCCCACCCCACAAAAAAACAAACAAGGCCACATTAACATTTAATCTGGAGGACAGGGTGGACATCTATACTGGAGACAGGGTACGTAGTTTGGGCCCCCCATAACCCTGGGCCCCTCTGCGGTCGTAGGGGTTGCTGCCCTGTAGTTATGCCTCTGTCTGAAAGTTTTGCACATTCTGGGACAAGTAATATTTTCTCCACTGCTCTTTGCAAAACTGCTCAAATTGTATTCACCCATTCAGAACATTAACATTATTGACGTTTTTAAATTGAAACTGTACTGAAAATAACTTAATACATTATAACTTTAAAAATTACTTAGTGTTTTGCCCATTGTAAAATCTCCTCCCAACCTCTCCTCTCCCTGATTTACATTCTTAAATGTATTAGAGTTGGTGGCATAATTTATTTAGTCCTGTCAGGTGTAGCTCTGCAGAATGTTCATACACTCAGCATTCAAAAGCTATATCTGGTCTCCCAGAAAGCTCTGGGAAGAGAATTCCCCATAGCTTAACAGCCTAGGCTGTGACATAACTAGGGCAGAGCTACATACCAATATACAGCAATGTATAACTATAGGAAGTGTTTCTGATGCTGAAATCAGGATAAATAATCTTAAGTAATCAATAAATAAAACTGTCTAACATTAATAATTTACTACATTCTACTATACTTCACCAAATTGCCTCTTTAAGGCATCCTTGTATTGCTTGATCGTTCTGATCATTGTCATGTCCTAAGGCTAAGGTTTCATCATCAAGTCTTGTTAAGGTTAGATCATAAAGTCTCATCCTACGGTTAAGGTTTCTCTCAAAACCTTTCTGACTTTAGGATAACTTCACCACCCTTCCTGGTTCTCCTGCAAAGAAACATCTTCATGGTATGATGCTGCCATCACCAAATCTAATGATGATGCTGTGTTTATGGTGATGTGCAGTGTTAAGTGAGCTAAAACATGGCATCAGTACAATGCCCAACTCAAATTTTATTTCATAATATACCACAGGTGTCCTACTCCAGTCCTCAAGGACCATATCAAGGCCAGTGTTTAGGATGGACTAAGAAACCCTTAAGGGCTCAGTCTCATCATTTAATTTGAGCTGTGCCATAACTGTGCGAGGATCTCGGCAATTGAGGACTGAGGTATAACATCCCTGCATAAGACCATAGAAACTTATTCCAGCTGACTTCAGAATCTGCCAAGTACCTTGTGGGGTCATATGAGTTTTAACTAAAAGAAGTTTGCGTCTTGACTGTCCAATAGAGCTGCAAGTGATTAAGTACCCAGGAAACAGGTGTTGTATGTGTAATCTCTCCTGTCTGTCAAAATGTGTATCTCCTTCAGTGTTATAGGCCTCTTTGTGTCCTCTCATACTTGTCTCCTTCTACAGTCATGCATATATTCTGTCTTCTACTAGAACTCTTTTACAGCTGTCCTAAATGATGAGATGGATGAAGATTGCAAAGATGTGGAGTCCGTTTGGGTAAATAAATATTCATGGTGGAAATAAAGGTTGCCAATTGCCTATTGGGGTATGCTACAGGCCACCACATATTCATGAAGCTGCAGAACTGCAATTACTACAGCAGATTGAAAAAGCTGCAAGTAAAAATTAGGTCATAGTTATGGGTGACTTCAACTTTCCAGACATTGACCGGAGTATTGAGGCTACCCATTCTGGTAAAAGCAGCAGATTTCTGGCATCACTACAGGACAATTACTTGACACAAATGGTAACGGAACCAACTAGGGGGAATGCGTTACTGGATCTGATCATTTCTAATAGACCAGATAATGTATCAAATGTGCAGGTTCAAGAACATTTGGGAAATAGTGATCACAACGTGATAACTGATAGGCCACGTCGCAGCAGTACCTCTAAAACTATGAATTTTAGAAAAGCAAAGTTCAATCAACTCAGGCAGGCACTACGTTTGGTGAACTGGGATAATGTACTACAAGGGGAGGACACTGAAGGGAAATGGCAAGCTTTTAATCTTATTCTCAATCAATATTGTAGTATGTATATCCCATATGGAAACAAAACGTCTAGGAACAAAAAAAGGCCTCTATGGATGAATAGAAAGGTTGGAGATAAAATGAAGGGGAAAAAGAATGCCTATAAGGTCCTAAAACAGGAGGGGACCGAGGCTGCACTAAGCAATTATAAGGAGTGCAATAAAAGTTGTAAAAAAGAAATTAAAGGGACTCCGAGCTCTGAAAAAAATGGAAAGTTGTACTCACCAGGGGCTTTTTCCAGCCCAGTGCTGGTCGGGAGGTCCCACGCCGGCGTCCTGGCTCCTCTCCTTCTCCCCGCCCTGGTATGGCTGGCAGGCCGCAGCCCGGGCGACACTCTCCCGAGTGTCGGGCTGCTTCTTCCGCATATGACGCAGATTACGTCACACGCCGGCCGCCTCGCGTCATCACGGCGGCCGGCGTGAAAGTACTGCGCATGCGCGCTTTGTTCGCGCATGCGCAGTACTTTCACGCCGGCCGCCGTGATGACGCGAGGCGGCCGGCATGTGACGTAATCCGCGTCATATGCGGAAGAAGCAGCCCGACACTCGGGAGAGTGTCGCCCGGGCTGCGGCCTGCCAGCCATTCCAGAGCGGGGAGAAGGAGAGGAGCCAGGACGCCGGCGTGGGACCTCCCGACCAGCACTGGGCTGGAAAAAGCCCCTGGTGAGTACAACTTTCCATTTTTTTCAGAGCTCGGAGTCCCTTTAAAGTGCAGTGGTCCTATAACTTTTTTCAAGCACTTATGTGGCCTCCATTGTGCTCTCCCCCGTTCTCTATTCCAGCATCGGATTTCTTGAAGCTGGACCAAAGGTGCATTTTTACTGCATATGCGGGTTTACAAAACCTCCCCAGAAGGGATGCACGTCTTTTTTTTTTTCATGCATGAGCGATTCCTTTTACTGGGCATGTGCAGTTTGGGAAGTCATGCATGCGCAGTGGTAGTGCACTCATTCACGTGATTTGTGATCTTACCAAGGCCCAAAGCATATGTGCTTGTGCATAGTTTGGGGCACGGTCTATAGAATTTAAAGGCATAAACAGTCAAATAATAAAAATGTACGAACAGGGAATGGGACGGTAATTGGAGACCACAGACAGCAGTAAATGCATGAAAAGAATTAAAGAAACACCACACTTATTTTTTTTATCTTAGTTTTGGTTCAGGTACCCATTAACTTCTGAGAGCAGTTGGGGAGCAGATATGCACAAAAACTTTGTATACAATGCATAAATTAATTAAGAATTGTATAGAATATTGCTGTCATGAATGCAGGGGAGGGTAAATAGAATGAAATCTACACTACCAAATGGTTTTACATGTCAATGCTTGGAACACCAAAGAGCAAAATATAGAGAAATAAAGGCCCACATTTTGTTTGCATTTTGTTTAGTCAGCTGTACAGGGAAGCCAAATAATCTACAACAGCCAATCAGATATAAACTTTAAAAAGTCCTGAATTGCAGTGCATCGTTTCTTTTTCCATGCATGGTTATTGTTGTTGTTATTATTATTATTATTATTATTATATGAGCAGAGTTTTTTTTTTATTCTGTTATAATATAAATATACCATAGTCAAGAACCTACACTGTGTAATATATTGCTGCTTCATAAATTAAGGATAATAGTAATAAAATAATAATAACCTTAAACAATATGAGTATTTCAATGGAGTCTATGTAGGTATGAACAGCGCTGAGAGTAGTAGTTGGATAATATAAGCTTTAATGGATTGTTATGGTCTGTATATATTCAGGATAGATTTCAAAGCACAAGGTCAAATGTTAAAAATACAAAATTTGAAATCTGTAAAAAGTCTCACAGCATATAGCTAGAGTGCATATATTGCATACGCGTACCCTGTATGTGTTTAGGATTAATATTCAATCAAAAAAATCCCTATTCAAAGGTACAAAAAATATATAAAATCGCATAGCATGTAATTCAAATCCATATATTGCATACAGTTGTGTTATAAATGGAGTCTAGATAGGTATGAACAACTCTGAGAGTAGTAGTTGGATAATATAAGCTTTAATAGATTGTTATGGCTTGTGTATATTCAGAATAGATTTCAAGGCACAAGGTCAAATGCTAAAAATACAGAATTTAAAATCTATAAAAAGTTGCACCGCATATAGCTAGAGTGCGTATAATGCATACACATACCCTGCGTATGTTTAGGATTAATATTCAATCAAAAAAAGATCACTATTCAAAAGTTCAAAATATTTAAAATCGCATAGTACGTAATTCAAATGCATATATTGCATACAGCTAACTGGGTTGTTATAAAAGTTGTAAAAGTTCACACCGCATTGGGAGTATTCACCATAAATTCTGTGACAAAGAATGCAATATTCAGTCTACATTCAACAATCAACCCCCTTTCACTCCTGAGCCACCCGATGCTGTTTATGCACAAAAATGTGCTAAGAAAAAAAAAAAAAAAAAAAAAAAAATTGGTCAGATAATTCTAGGACCAAAATGTCCGAAAGCAGGGGGGGGAGGGGGGGGAATGATAAATGATGGATGTTCTAGCAGTAGAGACTGAGCTTAGAGTACTTCTCGTGGTTGCGCTTCAATTGCGCTTGCGGAATTCCGCCGGATGTAGATAATGGTGGATCACAAACTTAATGAACGGATCTTTTCCCCGATCAGCGGGGGTACTCACGCTCCTGCAGCTATCCAGGTGTACAGCGGTTGGTGTCGTCCTGTGCGGGGCTCCGAATGTCCTTGTCCGCAATCCAGGTGCGTATCTTCCGCTGGTTGCAGCGCTCCAGTTCCAGTGTAAGCTGGAGGGATATAGCGTGTGAGCAGGGCCATCAGGTACTGCAGACCAGAAGACCCAACGCTTGCGAACACGCTAGAAGGGTGACGTCACCATCCATACCCGGAAGCATACCACCGGCGTCTAGGCAGATCCGGAAGGACTCTTGTCACACTGCACAGCTCTCACGCTGTCAGGGAGCACTTACACTGGAACTGGAGCGCTGCAACCAGCGGAAGATACGCACCTGGATTGCGGACAAGGACATTCGGAGCCCCGCACAGGACGACACCAACCGCTGTACACCTGGATAGCTGCAGGAGCGTGAGTACCCCCGCTGATCGGGGAAAAGATCCGTTCATCAAGTTTGTGATCCACCATTATCTACATCCGGCGGAATTCCGCAAGCGCAATTGAAGCGCAACCACGAGAAGTACTCTAAGCTCAGTCTCTACTGCTAGAACATCCATCATTTATCATTCCCCCCCCTCCCCCCCCTGCTTTCGGACATTTTGGTCCTAGAATTATCTGACCAATTTTTTTTTTTTTTTTTCTTAGCACATTTTTGTGCATAAACAGCATCGGGTGGCTCAGGAGTGAATGGGGGTTGATTGTTGAATGTAGACTGAATATTGCATTCTTTGTCACAGAATTTATGGTGAATACTCCCAATGCGGTGTGAACTTTTACAACTTTTATAACAACCCAGTTAGCTGTATGCAATATATGCATTTGAATTACGTACTATGCGATTTTAAATATTTTGAACTTTTGAATAGTGATCTTTTTTTGATTGAATATTAATCCTAAACATACGCAGGGTATGTGTATGCATTATACGCACTCTAGCTATATGCGGTGCAACTTTTTATAGATTTTAAATTCTGTATTTTTAGCATTTGACCTTGTGCCTTGAAATCTATTCTGAATATACACAAGCCATAACAATCTATTAAAGCTTATATTATCCAACTACTACTCTCAGAGTTGTTCATACCTATCTAGACTCCATTTATAACACAACTGTATGCAATATATGGATTTGAATTACATGCTATGCGATTTTATATATTTTTTGTACCTTTGAATAGGGATTTTTTTGATTGAATATTAATCCTAAACACATACAGGGTACGCGTATGCAATATATGCACTCTAGCTATATGCTGTGAGACTTTTTACAGATTTCAAATTTTGTATTTTTAACATTTGACCTTGTGCTTTGAAATCTATCCTGAATATATACAGACCATAACAATCCATTAAAGCTTATATTATCCAACTACTACTCTCAGCGCTGTTCATACCTACATAGACTCCATTTATAACACAACCAGAGGTGGTTGGGAACCCCTGGCCAGTGAACAGCAGCGGGTGAAAAGAACCACACTATCCCCATCTGTACTCCCATATCACCTAAGCGCCTCTCCACCTTTTTAAAACTTCTTTAACAATATGAGTATTTCATTTTACTTTATTATGGGTTTGAGATGGAAAACAGGAGCTTTAAATGGCGTATACCGGTAATCAGATTCCTAAAAACAAGCATAATTTACTTGTTGGCCGCATTAAAAAGTAAGTAAAGGCTACAAATTTAATGCTTTCTATGTCTGAATTCATTAAATCCTGAAGGTTTTCTTTGACACGCACCGAGACAATTTACAAGTGAAAGGAAATGAAATACGTTTAAGTTTTAATTTGGAGCTCCGCTATATTGTTATCTGCCATCAAACTGCCAACCAACTTCTCCATCCTCACAATGAGAAGAGTGTCATTGGCAGAAAACTACCTACACCACAATCAAGTAATCTCTTTCATCCAAAGCCCTGATCCTTTTAATAAACAAAATACGAAAAGGCAGTCAAAATTACGTCTAGCCGTTATGAAAGGCAAGGAAATCCTGAGAGTACAATCCCCCATTTGTTATGTTCCTGGACCATGTGACTTAAAGTCATTCTGTGGGATAAAAGAGCCAAGCTGGTATCAGGGTTGTGCCATGCTTTCCCCTCAGTTCCCAGTCTTAGCCCATCTGTTATGCAGCCAGCACATGAATGGCATGTGTCAAGAGAGTCATCACTGAGCAAACTGCCCAAAGAAATCAGCTAGGGGACTTCCTTTTTCCCCTCTTACACAATTGTTGTGGAGGCAGCCACCATATGGTGAATAATTAGTTTCTGACCCTACTCCAGTAAAATGCTCCTGCTGCTGCCAGGCTCTATCAATATGTGTACTAATGAGAGAGGCCAGAGAATTCCTTCGCATTAACAAACATTGTGATATCTATAGCGCAGGTTTTTTTTATGGCAAGATAGTAGCACACAATGATCTGTTTAACATTTTACAATTCAGAATCTGTTTGTAGTGCCCCGACCAGTATAAGTATTGTGTTGTCCTGCCTACATGTGTTGTAAAATGGTATTTCCCAAATGTGTTACAAACTGGGATTATAAAGTCACATAATGGAGTAAAAGCAGCATTCCATCATCCGACTTGAAAAAAGGGATCTGAATATTCAGCAGGACGTGCAGAATCCTACACAGGGGTCTGACGCTTTCTATTCCTATTACTGACGCACACTTTTATTTTAAAAGGAAAACAAAATGCAGCTTAATTGGAATGAGCAGTAACTTGAATGAATGCTCTTAAAACATCCCTTTTTACGAAAAGGTTTCTTTCAGAAATTACCAGCTGCAAAAGTTTAAATATTTTAAAAACTATCTCTGCAGACTTTTGTTAAACACAAAGTTTAAGTGAGCCAGAAACATAACTGGAGAAAAAGACTGCTTGTATGAGAGATCTAATGGCTGGTATACGCAATACAATTTCTTGCCAGATAGATGGGTCGAATAGATAATTTCCGACAGGTCGATCTGTTTTGCAATTGTTTTTTTTGATTGATTTTTTTATATAGAAGTGATCTGAAAATCGATCAGAAAAATGATCGCAAATCAGATTGGACCTGTCGGAAATTATCTTATCGACCCATCTATCTGATGGGAAATTGCATCCTTGTGTACCAGGCATAAGAGCTCCAAGGACAACTAACATACTAAGATTTGGTTTTTGTACTTCCCGCTATCTGAAAAAAACATACAAACTGAACTGTCTGATCAGTAGTGGGCACAGAGTACAAGAGTTAGTCTTCTTGTCAGTTCAGTTAGTTCTGCCAGTCAGTCAAAGCCTGCCTGTCTGTACTGTTGGCCTAGGCCTGACAGTTCATTCCTGTGCAGTCCAGGCCTGACACTCCCACCGGTCCGGGCCTGCCAGTCATTCCTGTCCTGTCTAGTTCATTTCAGTCAGCCCTGCCAGACCCTCCAGTCCCATCAGTTCTGCTAGTCCTTCCAGTCCCTCTTGTCCAGTCAGTCCCAACAAGGCTTTATATTCGGTCAACTCCGACAGTCCACCTTGTCAGCCTTGCCAGTCCATCTTGTCTACCCAGTCAAGGAAGCCCTGCCAGTTCCTCCTGTCCAATCAGCCCTGTTAGTCTCTCCCCTCTAGCTTGATCAATCAGTCCCCCATTGCACCCTGTTTGTCCTTCCCACATTGCCATGTTTTTCCCATCAGCAAGTGGACGTCCACGCCCCATTCGACACACACACATTATATATATATATATATATATATATATATATATATATATATATATATATATATATATATATATATATATATATATACACATACGCACACACACACTCGCATATAGGCAGACCCGTGTATAAGCCAAGATACCCATACACCAGGAAAAAGTGTTTGACTCGTGTATAATCCCCCTCCCCAGTATAGCCCCCACCACTGTGGCCAGATGTGCCCTCAGTACAAGTCAGCTCCCCTCCCCAGGATCATACAACTGTGTCTCAAGAAGCTACTAGATGGTGTCATAGATATGAGACACAGCAATTGCCACACAGGAGGAATCCCTGATCACTGCACCGCTGACACGTTCTTTGCACGCTCCACTCCACAAGTCAGGAGGCAAAAGGTAGTCTTGAGCAGCGCATGCTCCACACCATGTTGCAGGGGATGGGTGGCATGGACATC